>NW_019173048.1:0-200914 GCF_001831195.1 Colletotrichum orchidophilum
CCAAGGTTTTCGTAGATGAATGTATTAATATATCGATATATAAATATGTAAATAGAATAAAGCATAGGTCCAGCTTATGAACATATAGGAAATAACGAATATAAATAAAAATCCGCTTGATGAAAAGGGAATAAATATTTATATAAAATTAAAAAAAGAATT
This sequence comes from Colletotrichum orchidophilum, assembly GCF_001831195.1. Taxonomy (NCBI): domain Eukaryota; kingdom Fungi; phylum Ascomycota; class Sordariomycetes; order Glomerellales; family Glomerellaceae; genus Colletotrichum; species Colletotrichum orchidophilum. The sequence goes on from NW_019173048.1 coordinate 163, forward strand.
ATATTATATAAAATATATTATAACGTATATATATAGCGAGTCGCCTATTATAATAAGTCGCCTATTTTTAAACACCCTTTTACTATTTATATAAATTAATTAAATTATATCGTACGAAATTAATTAAAACTACTTATTAGCCTCTTTTTTAAAAGTCTTTTAAATTATTTAATATATTTATATATTATATTTAGTCTTTTTAGAATTACTATATTACCGCCCGCGTAATTTAACCTTTTTTATATAAATACCTTTTTAATATATATTTTCGTTTTTAATATTAATAACCCCCTTTTTTATTTAGATTACCTCAGCCTTAATAATATTAAATAAACTTTTAAAACGTAATTATATTTTTTTAACCCTTTAGCACTTATTTAATATCTTATTTATTATATAAAGCCCGCGATATTTAATTTTAATAAAAGCTAATTTATATATTAACTTATTAATATTTTTAGTTTATAAATTAATAACTTTATATAAATATATTAATAAGCTATATTAATAATTATAAATCCGTTTCTTAAGTAAAATAAAGCTTCGTACGGTATTATATATTATAGTTAATATTTTTAAATCCTAAAAGCCTTAGCTATTTAAACGTAAATTAAATAATATTAACGTTTTTAATTTAAAATCTAAATGGGAAATAACTATTTTTAAATTAAAAAATATAATTTTAGCCTATTCAAAACTAACTTTCACGTTTTTTTTATTTATTAAAATAAAAAAGGTTATTTTAAAAATAAGAAAAAAGTCGTCTTTAATAATATATATAATTTATATCCGTATTATTTTTTTAATTTCTTTATTATATAAAGCTTTTAATAAATTAAAATAACTAATATTAAAAAGCTAAAATTTATATAATAAATAAAAAAGTATATAAAAAGCGATAATACTATGCTTTTTATAATAATTATCGAATTTAATCGATTCATAATTATTATAGCTATTAAAAATTAAAAGCTATTTAATATTTTTTATATAAAATTTCACATATTTTTTAAAATATTTTAATTAATTTAAGCTAATCTTATTTATAATTTATTTATTTTTATTAAAATAAATACGTTATTTAGGAAGGAATTAGCTATTAATATATTATAAAAAGAGGTAATATTTATTTTTTATAATAACGTATAAAAATAGCGCCTAGCTATTCGGATATATATTTTAAATAATAAAAACCTATTTTTAATTACTAAGCTATTTTATATAAAGCTTTTTATAATTATTAAAAGTTATAATAACTTTTATATACGAAAGTATTTTTATTAAAAAGCCCGTTTTATTAAAATTATAAATATTATAATCGTATATTCCGTATTTTATAATTATATTTTATACGAAAATAAATTAGGCTTAGATAATTATAAAATCCTTAATTAATACTTTTTAATAATCGATTTTATATTAAAAACGCGTTTCTAATTATAATTAACGTTATATAAAATTCTTTACTTATCGCGGTCCGATATATATTACGTGATATTTATTAAAAAATAATTAGCTATATTTTATATATTACTAAGTTATGATAGAAATCCTTAATTAATTAAGTTAATAACCTTATTTAAAAATTACGATTTTTTTCAAAAAAGTTATTTTTTTTAAATTCATATAAATTTTATATTAAAATAAGAAGTTAATATATTAGTTATAAAATATTATTTTTAAAATATTATAAATAAAAGCTACTTTTTATATAAATAAATTTAGGTCTTTTTTAATAGTTTAAAATATAAAAATAATACGACTTTTATTTAAAAAAGAATTTATAATTATATATAAAAAAGAATAGTTATTAAAATAAAAGGTATAAAAAGAAAAAAAAGTAAGCGACTTATTATAATAGGCGACTCGCTATATATATACGTTAATATATTTAATATATTATAATATTTTTAAATAAACGTAATAATATTTAAAATAAACTAAGAAACATCTTTAAATATTTTTAAAAAGATATTTTTTATGTTTTACTTAACGTTTTTAAATATTTTAAAATCCTTTTTAAATATTTTAAAAAAAGTATTATTAAATATTTTAAAAATATTTTATAATTAAATAAATAATATAAATAGATTTATAATAGTTAATAATAGTAATAAAATAATAAACGGGCGTTAAATATATTATAAAAATATACATAAATTTAATTTCTAATTATTAAATTATAAATTAATTTCTTTATTTTTCTATATAAATCTTTTTTTTAAAAAAATACTTTTTTAAAAGAAATCGTATTATAGCGGAGTTTAGATTTAAAAAGTGTTGTAAAGTTTAAAAAAGAAATTATAATTAATTAGTAATATAACGCGACTATTTTATTTTAATATATAATAATAATAACGATACGTTATAAAAAAGTAATATAATAATTCAACGTCTTATATTTTATAAATTATAACGTTATTACTACTTCATCGGCTTTATAAATAATTATCTTAATTAATAAAAGTTTATAATTATAATTACTTATTAACATAACGGCCATTATAATAAATTATTAAATTAGTAATATTTAGTAAAATTAAAATACCTCGGCGCTCAAGTTTTTAAAAATAAGTTTTATAAAAAGAATTGCTATTAACTATATTTTTATTAAATATTAAAAAATAAACGCTTATTACGAATATTAAATAATTAATACGGTGGGGCTAATTTCTTTTTTAAAGCTTTTTAATTACGTTTAATATAATAAACGGGGCTTTAAAAAATAAAAAATAAAAAGCTAAAAGTTTTAAAAGTATTAATTAATTTAATTAATAAACCGCTTTTATAATATAAGTATTATTTTGTAAAATAATAGCCTAGTCGATTTTATAATAAAATCTTTTTATTTACCGCTCGCGGCGTTAATAACCTTTATAAATATATAATAATTACTTAATTAATTTTATTAATAATTATATATTTATTTTAAAAATTGAACTATATATATTGAAATATAAATAATTATATAGCGAAGTTATAAATAGCTTATTATATAAACTATTGTTTATTTAATAACATTTTATTATTTAGATAATTATAATAATTTCAGAATTAGTATATATTAAAAATCCCGATTTTAAAAGAAATATATTTATTAAATTAAAAATTAATACTTTTTAAAGCTTATTAATAATTTATAATAACTTTTTAAATCGTATAGCTTTAAGCCGACGAAAATTTATTTAAATTCTTTTTTTATTAATTTTTAATATTAAAATAGTATTTTAATATAATTATAATAAGTAATAAAAGGTTAGGGCTCGATTTTAAAAAAAAAGCTTAAAAAACAATTATTATATTTAAAGAAAATAATAAGTATATAAATTACTTGATCTTAATATAAAGAAATAATAATAATAAATATTAATATAAAACGTTTTTAAGTTTTATAATTAAAATAAATATAATTTAAATCTTTTAATAAAGAATAATTAAAAAGTAAGTTTAATATTAATAGCTATATTAATTTTAATATTAATAACGTATATTAAAGTTATTATAAATAAAAAGCTTATAATAAAACTTTAAGTTTAATTAGCCGGTCCGCTTTATTATATATACTAATCCGGCCGGGCTTTTCTTTTTATAAAACTATATACTTTTTATTAAATATATTAAAGAAATAAGACTTTTATTTTAAAAAGATTAAAATATTTTAAATAAGCTTATATTTAAAGAGAATTAATATAAAGGCATACACCTTACAGCGGTATATATATTTATTATCTTAATTAATTTAAGATTTTATTATTAATATATCTAGATTTTACCGATTTACTCCTATATATTCTCCTTATTTTAAATTTTTTTATTATCGTAATCGTTATATTTAATATTAATATATATTATTTTTAATAGCTAAACCCTAGCGTAATTCACGACGCGGAGTTATGAAATATAATTTTAATAACGTAATATATTATTTAAAATATTAATATATAAATATATTATTATTTCTTTTTTTAATCGGTAATTATTTTAATATCGGTTAATTTTATAAAATTAACGATTTTTAATTATATAGTAATTTAATTAGCGATTTATTAACTAAATTATTATAAAAATATAATTATTATCTTATTATTAGCTTTATCATTTTAAAATCGAATTAAGACTTTATTTTAAGCGTCGTTTTTTTAATAAAACCGATTTTTTTTAATTTATTATATTATTTTAATTCTTATTTATTTATAACGCTTTTCTTTTTAATATTAAATATTTTAAATTTATATTTTATTTTATACGCCGTTTTTTAAAAAAATATAAAATATTTAATATATTATTCTCTTTTATACTTCGCTAAAGCGGAGTTTACTATCTTTTAATAATAGTTATTAAGACTTTTAATAACGTATTTTAAAATATTTTAATAATATTTTTTAACTTATTTAATAAGTTATTAATATTAACAAAAGGTTAATAACCGTTTTTTTAATAATATAAACTAAGCCGTTATTAATATAAGATATAAAGTTTTTAAATAAACCTATAATTTTTATATTTATTTTTTTAAAAAGACTTTCTTTTAAGTTTAGTTTTTTTTTAAATTATAATTTTTTTATTATATTTAATTTAAGAAATCCTTTTTTTTTAAACGTTATTTTAAATTTATTAACTTTAAGTAGCTTAGAGCTTATTTTAAAAGCTTTTTTTAACTAATTTAATATATTTATAAAAATTAACGGATTTGATATTATAAAGTAGTATAAATACATTTTTTAAATAAGTCGGTTTATATAATACTCGTTTTAATATAATCGATTTAATAAACTCGGTTTTTTAAAAAATATAAATATTTAATAATAAAAGTCTTAAAAATATAGCTATTAATAATAAATAATTGTAAAAATATAAAAAAAAAAGAAATAGCTTTTATACTATTTATTAAACTTTTATTATTATAAATATAATTATTAATTAAATTTTAAAATATTTACTTATTTTTTATATTAAAAGCTTACTTAGCTTATTAAAAATTCTATTAAAAATATAAGCCGTCGTATTAATATTTAAATACGTAACGTCCGTATTATTATATAAAAATAATTCTTAAATTCCGTATTTACTTAATACGATATTTATAATACTAAAATATACTTAAATCGAGAAAAACTTAATAATTATTTACCGATGGCTATATTAATTAAATTATTTAATAAGCGATAGATTTTTTATACTATTAAATAAGTTAATAACAAGCCGGACCGTTTTATTAAACTTATTTAGACTTTTCCTTATTATTTTTAAATATAAAAGTGATTTTTAAAAATAATTAGCTTCGATAATATTTATAATATTAATTATTTTAAGCTTTTATTATTCTAAATAACTAAGTAAATATACCTTAGATTTATTTATAATATAATATTTAATTTTATTAATAATAAAAAGTTAAAAAGTTTCCAATTTCTTTTTAAAAATATAAAATAACTAATTAAATAATATTTAATTTGTCGCTTTATAATTATTATTATAAATTATAATAAAAGGATAAAAGTTATATTTAACGAAAAGTTTCTAAATATTTAATAATAGCTTTATATTTATTATATTAATTTTAACTTTATATTTAAAATTAAATAAAAATAAATCAAAACCGGCGGTAATAATAATAATAATAATAAGTTTAATAAAAAAAATCTTTATTTAATAACATAAATAATAGCAGAGTTTAATAAAAAAGACCGCGCTTATATTAATATAATAATAAATTAAATTATTTAATATACCTATCGTAAGGTATTTATTATATAAAAGTTTATTATTTTTACTAAAATAGAATAAAGTTTTAAAAAAATATAAAAAAAAGTTTTATAATAAATTTAATGATTCATACCTAATTTTATAGTATTTATATTTAATATACTTATTTATAAAAATATAATAAGCTCGCTATTTTATTCTCTAATATTAAAACTTTAATATTCGTATTACTTTTAATATTAAATTAAATAATAATAATATTAAAAACTATTTTCTTAATAGTCTTAATTACTTATATCGGCTTATTGACGTTATATAAAATATAATTAATAATTAAAAGCTATATTTTCGCTAAATTTATATAAAAAACGAAGTGCTTATTAGCCGGGATTATCTTAGCCCCCGTTTAAAATATTTTAATAAACTTTAAACTATAGTTTTATTAAAATATTTCAAATTAATTATTAAGTAATACCGGCTTATATATAAAATAATACCTTTTAAAAAAAGGCCGTTTTTATCTTTTATTAAGGAGTATAATAATAATTATTTTATATTAATTAAGTTAAGTATTTTATATTATTATAAGATCTTTCTAAAAATAACAGAATTATTGATTTTTAATAAATAAAAAGTTTATTTACGGTAATAGTTTTAAATAACGTTTTTTTTTAAATCCCTACCGTCGGATTTTAAATTTAAAAACTATAATATTTTTTCATAATAAATTAAAAAACGTAATATAATAAGCTTTTATAAAGCTTACGCTACCTTAATAAGGCTAATAATCTTAATATTAAATTATTATAACCCTAAATATTAATTCTGCAAGCCTTTATTTTAACTCCTTTATTTTAATAACGACTCTAAAAACGATTAAAAAGTAAAATAAAAGAAAACCTCTTTTAGTTAAAAAATAAGATCGATAAGGAAATAAATCTAATTTATAGACCTTAGACGTTAAAAGGGCGTTATTAATAAGTATTAAAGAACTAAGCGAGGCCTATCATATAGTAAACGCCTATATTCCCTAGTATTTAATTATGAAAATAATCCTTATTATTTTATAATAATAAATAAATAAATAATTTAAAATAATAATAAAACACGATATATGTTACGACCCAATATGCATAATGGGACCAGGGACTCGCCCCGCAGGCCTGCGGCGGCTACCATATTATATATAGTATAAGATATAGGAATATATGTGTTACCCTTACGGAACGGAAGAACTATAGATAAGTTATGTGACGATAAGATAAGGAACTCCGTATGTTTGGTATACGGAGTCCGCTTTCTAACTGAACGGATCCCGCATCCTAGGAACATGGGAACCGTTGGGTGAACATACGGACAAAGGATATACTCACGATTAGGACTTGTATATAGAATGGCTACGAGCTAGGCTTGAGGATAGACTTCTATAGCTTCTTTAGTAATTAACTTCGTATTAAATCTCACGATCGTTTTTAGCTATTTTTATTAAGAACTTATTTAATAAGACTACGATTAATTACCGAAGCCTTACCTATTTTACGACTTATAGATAATAGTTTTATTAAAGCTATTTTTATAACGATTATTGTTTATAAGTATCGTAGCCCCGATTTTTGTTAATATAAACTTTACTACGACTAGTTGGCCGTAATAATATACTCCGCTTAGAGTAAAACTTCCCTATGCTTAATAAAGAAGCCTTATATAAGCCCACTTTTATATTTATATTAAATATAGATAACATAATTTATAAAGATATTATAAAAATAGATAACTTAAATAAAGAAATTACCGATAATATATTTATAAAATCTAATATTAAAAAATTAAATTACGACCCTTTTTTAAATAATATTTAAAAATTAGATTATAAATAGCTTATAAGCTAATAATCGCTTTATAATTTAAACGAACTTTATAAGATCCTTTAACAACGAGCTTAATTAAAAATTAATTATAGAATATTATTTAATATTAACGAATTTATTATTAAAAAAGAAACCGATTTAAATAAGTAATTAAAATAATTAAAATTTATAAGCTTTTAAAAAGAACTAGATTAATTTACTAAGGATTTAAAAGATTATTAATATAACTAGTATATTTAAAATATATAATTAAATATTAAAGTATTTAAAAATTATAAATTATTTTTTAAAAAAAAAGAACTTCTTAACAAAAAAATAAATAATATCCGTAATATTACTAATATATTATATTTATTTATTAAAAAATAAAGGCGTTTTAATTTAATAATTAATTATAAACGGCTCGTAAAAGAAAAATAAATATTAGTTTTTAAAATATTAAAAACTTAAATACGCTAATTATAAAGAAATAATAAAAAACGATTAAAATAAATAAGTTTTTATATTTTATAATATTTTTTAATAAAGAGTATTTATAAATTAAATTTTAAATAATCGGATATAATATAAGCGTTATTATTAATAACGGCGCTTAAAAGTTTTTTATTTTATTAAAAATAGTAAATAAATATAACTTATTATAAATATAAAAAATAAACTTATATATTTTATAAATAAAAAAAAATATATTAAATATAATAATAAATATATTAACTAAGAGATTATATGTTTTATAATATATATTTATAATTAACTAAAATAACTAAAATATAATATTATAAAAATCGGAAACACCGACGTTATTTTAAAAATTTTATAATTATAAAAATATAATTTATAAATAAATTAGAAAACTAGCTAATTTTAATAAATGAATTTAGTTATTAAATAATTTAAAAAAAAGAGTTTAAACGAGTTTTATATAATACTTAATAAATAAAAATAAATTAAGTATATTATTTTTATTAAAATAATAGAATTTATTAAAATATTTATATTTATTACGGACGATTAAAAATCGAACTTATTTTAAATTATATTTAAAAAGTACCGGACTTTTATAGAACTATTTATTTTAAAAAAAGAAATAAAATAATTAAAATATAATAATTAATATATAAAGATCGAATTAAAAAAAGGAATATGACTTAAGTTTTATTTATTATATTTTATAAATTAATTTAAACATAATAAATTTAATAAGTATATTAATAATGAATTTAAAAAGGGTTATATTAAATTATTATTCTTTTTAATAAAAATATTGATTTTTTTTATATTTAAAAAAAGTAAAAAAAAGTTTAGATTTATAATTAATTATAGAAAATTTAATAAAGTTATTAAAAAGAATTATTATTTATTACCTTTTATTATAAAACTTAAGGAAACGTTATACGGAGCTTAATAGTTTATTATAATAGATTTTAAAAAAGTATTTAATTAAATTAAAATTAAAAAAAGGAACGAATAAAAAACAATATTTTAAACCCGTAAAAGACTTTATAAATATTTAATTATACTTTTTGAACTTATTAATATACTTATTATATTTCAAACAATAATTAATTACGTATTTAGGGAGTACGTTGATATTTTTATAATCGTTTATTTTAATAATATTTCTATTTTTTTTAATCTTAGAATATATAAAAAAATACGTTTATATAGTGTTTTAAAAACTTTAAAACGTAAAGCTCTTTATTAAGCTTAAAAAATACGAATTTTATATATAAAAATGGATTTTTATAGTTATATAATTACGCTAAGGTAGATTTATATATAAATATTTAAAATAAAAGTAGTTAAAAACTAGCTTATATTTATTAATATTAAAAATTTTTAATTATTTTTAAGATTCGTTAACTTTTATTAATAACCTTTTAAAAATTATATTAATATAATTAAACCTTTTAATAAAGTTTAGGATTTAATTACTTTAGAATTAGTAATTATAATTCCGGACTTAAAAGAATTATTTAAAGTCGAGATCGACGTTTTAAATTTTACTATAAAAACTATTTTAAAATAATAAAATTAATAAAAAATACTTTATTTTTATATATTTTATTTTAAAATATTTTATAAAACTAAATTAAATTAGTAGATTTATAATAAAGAATTAATAATTGTAATTAAAGCTTTTAAAAAATAAAAATTATAAGTCTTAAATATTAAATACGAAGTTATTATTTATTTAAATTATAAAACCTTTACGAATTTTATAATAAATAAAGATTTACCTAAATAATAACTTAAATAAAGCGACATCTTATTTAAATTTAATTTCCGAATTTTTTATTAAAAAGGTTTAAAAAAAAAATTAAACGTTTTTAATAAAAAACTTAATTACGAAATTATAGTCCTTAAGGAAATATAAGTAATTTTTAAATACGACGATAACGGTAATTTTATATTTATTATAAAACTTTTTATAATAATTAAAAAAGTTAATATTAGCCTATTTAGAAAAATAACCTTTAAATTTATTATAAAAGTTTATAATATTTAAATATATAGTTATTAAAATAGTATAAAAATATAAAAAAGATCCGATAATATTATAATAAATCCGTTATAAAAATAAAAATCGTTCAAACTATTAAAAATTATAATATCTATAAGAAAAATAAAAATAGCTTTTATAAGCTTTATAAAAAACTATAACTATTATTAATATTATTAAAAGTATAGTATTTAATTTCTTAAGACTTTATTATTAAATTATTAAAGTCTAAAGAATTATTTATTAATATATAATATAATAATATTTTAATTATCGTCGATCAATTTATTAAATTTACTTATTTTATATTATATAAAAAAATGAATAATATTAAAAAATTAATATATACTTTTCTTAAAATAATTATTATTAATTAAAACTTATTTAAAAAAAATAGTTTTTAATAAAAATAAGCTATTTATTATTAAGTTTTAAAGATTTTTAATTTCGTAGCTCAGTATAAATTATAAATTATTAATTTTATTTTATTTAAAAACCGATAAATAAACGGAAAGATTTAATTAGATTTTTAAAATATATTTTTATTACTATATAAATTATAACTAAAATAATTAGGTATTACTATTATTATTAGCTTAGTTTATATATAATAATATAGTTAATAAAAATATAAAAGAATTCTTTTTTTATTTTAATTACGGATTTTAATTAACTATATATAGAGAAGTACGTAAAGGATTATAAGCTATAAAGGCCATAATAAATATAAATAAACTTAAGAAAATTTAAAAAAAAGCTTTTTTAAACCTTAAGTTTATATAATAATATATAAAAGAATACGCTAATAAATTAAAAATTAATAAATTAATTTTAAAACAAAAGATAGCTTATATTTTTTTCGTTATAATATTAAAACGAAATAACTAAATAAGAAATTAAATTATAAAAAATTTAAACCTTTTAAAATTATTAAAAAAGTTTTATTAATTAATTTTAAATTAAAACTTTTAAATACGATATAATATTATTTAGTTTTTTATATTTTATTTTTTAAATTAATACTTAAGGGCTTATATATAAAAAACCGTATTATTATCGAACTTAATAAACTAAAATGTAAAATCGAACGAGTTATTAACTATCGAACTAAAAATAAATAATAAAAATTCCTTATTAAATGGAAAAATTACGGATACGAAGATAATATATAGGAATTTATTACGAATTTTTAATATTTTTAATAACTTTTTTACGATTATTAAAAAAGTTAACTTTAATTAATAAACTTAACCTCCGAAATTCTTTACTAAACCCGTAATCGTTTTAAAAAGGATCATTAAGAATATTAATAGTTTAAAAATCGCTTATTATTTATCTTTTATAAATATTAAATATTAAAAGGATATCTTTCTTTTTTAATTTTTATATTCCTTAAGTAAAGGTTTTAATATAATACTCTTTTCCCTTTTTATAAATAATACGAATTTAAATAAAACGACTAGCCGCCTCGGCAACCTTAGACTAAATTTAAATTAGTTTTTTTATAAAGATTTAATTAAATATTATTATTTTACTCTTTTTTATTTTTTATTTTTTAATACTAATTGTTTAATCTTTTTATTATTATTAATTAGCTTTATAAATAATAATAAATAATGGAATATATATTTATAATTTAACGATATAACTAAACTATTATAAATACGTTTTAGATTTTTATAATTTTCATAAGTCTTTATACTTTTAGTTATTTAGTAAATAGGTTTTATATAAAAATAATAAGTATAAAATATAACGTTATTAAAATTAAAATAATTAAAAACTTTATTATAAATAGTTCGAAATATTATTAATTTAGATTTATTTAAAATACGTTTTTTAATACGACTTAATTCTATATTAATATATTACAATAAATATAATTAATTACTTTATAAACTTAAGTAACGAACGTATGTTTATAGGTTTATAAAACTAGACTTTTAAAAAAGAGATTTAATATTATAATTTAATATATATAATAAAACTAAGGACTCGCCTTATAGGTTTACAACGGCTATTATATTATATATTATATATAATATAAAAATATATATATTATTTTTATAAAATAAAAGAATTATAAATAAGTTAAATAATAATAAAATAAAAAACTCTATATATTTAATATACGAAATCCGCTTTTTAATTAAATAAATCATATATTCTAAAAATATAAAAACCGTTAAATAAATAAATAAATAAAAAATATATTTACAATGAAGATTTATATATAAAGTAGCTACGAACTAGGTTTAAAAATAAACTCTTATAGCTTTTTTAATAATTAATTTCGTATTAAATTTTACAATCGCTTTTAATTATTTTTATTAAGAATTTATTTAATAAGATTATGATTAATTACCGAAGCTTTTTTACTTTATAATTTATAAATAATAGCTTCCCTAAAGCTATTTTAATAACGACTATTATTTATGAGTATCGTAGCCCTGCCTTTTATTAATATAAACCTTATTACGACTAGCCGATCGTAATAATAAACTAGCTTTTATTAAAACTAAATACCGCGGGCTTTATAAAATAAATAAAATATTAAATAAATATTAAAAAACTAAAAAAATATAATTATATTTTAAAAAGTTATTTAATATTATTAAGGCTAAAATGATATAAATAAAAAAAGGGGTTATTAATATTAAAAAAAGTATATATATATTAAAAAAGTATTTATATAAAAGGGGTTAAATTACGTAAACAGTAATATAATGATTATAAAAAAACTAAATATAGTATATAAATATATTAAATAATTTAAAAAACTTTTAAAAAAAAAAGTTAATAAGTAGTTCTAATTAGTTTTATACGATATAGCTTAATTAATTTATATAAATAGTAAAAGGGTATTTAAAAATGGCCCGCTTGTTATAATAGTATTATAACCCAACACGCATTACTAAACTAAGGCCCTGCCTTATAAGACCTACGGCGGCTACTATACTATATATATAATAATAAGAACTTAAATAGCTCCCCTTAAGATAAAAAAACTATAAATAAATTATATAATTACGATCTTATAATAAAATAAAAAACGGACGCTTATAAATAAATAAAACGAATAATTATAAAAATATAAAACGGACGACCGTTTAATAAATCGTTAAATAATAATAAATAAAATATTATAAAAAATATATTTATAATTAAGACTTATATATAAAATAGCCCGAGCTAAGTTTAAAAATAGATTTTTATAATTTTTTTAATAATTAATTTTTATATTAAATTTAATAATTACTTTTAATTATTTTTATTAAAAACTTATTTAATAAAATTACAATTAATTATGGAAACTTTACTTACTTTACGATTTATAAATAATAATTTTATTAAAATTATTTTTATAACGACTATTATTTATAAATATCGTAGCTTTAACTTTTATTAATATAAACTTTATTATAATTAGTTAGCCGTAATATTTTAATTACTTTTATTTAATAAATCGACTTTATAAAAACTTATTAAATAAGACGAATAATATTTATTTAATCTTTTTTTAATAAAAATAAATAGCCTTAAGTTTTAAATACCGAACTTTTTTAAACTAAAAAAGATTTAAAAATACTTAATATTAAATTCGATTCCGATAAAAACGTAATCCTTAACTAAATAATATATACTTAAATACGTAAAGCCGTTAAAAAAAACGTTAAATATAATAAAAAATTAAATAAACTTTTTAATATTAATACCGCTCGATTAATAAAAGCTTAAGTTAAAAACGATTACGATATTATTAAAATATAAAAAATATTTAACGCTATGTTTAAAAGATTTAAAAATAAACGCTAAAAAGCTTTAAATTTCGCTAATTAAATAAATACGTTTTAAAATATCATTAATATTATTATTATCCTTCTTAATAAAGGACGATAAAAATTTAAATTTAATATACTTATTATTTTCGACGAGACCTTTAGAACTTTAAAAAGATTCTTAATCTAAGTTAAGAATTTTTAAAATTTTTATTAAAAGAATTTTAATAATAAAATTAAAAAAATCGTATATACTATTAGTTTTTTTAAAAAACGAGCTTTTAAATAGTTTAAATTTTTTTAAGAAAAGTATTTTAAAAAAAAGACTTTTAATAAATACTTTATTCAAATATAAGATATTTATTATAATTTCGATAGGTTTAAAAAAGTTTTTAAATTACTTTTTTAAAATTTAAATAAAAAACGATAAGCTAAGCGTAATATATTATAATTCCGATAAATGAAATTAATAAAAGACTATTTAGTTGAGTTTAGATGTTTTAATATTTAACTTAATTTTATTAACGATATTAAGATTTTTATATTTTATTAAGGATTAAAAGATAAAATTAAAAACAAACTTATTAAAATCGATAAATTAGATAATTTCTTTTAATATATTAAATTCGTAATTAAGATCGATAACCGCTTTTATAAAAAAAAAAAAGAAAAAAAAGAATAACGATAAAAACTTAACTTAGGATATAAATATTAATAATAATTTTAACGTAACTTTAATTAAAGATATTATTATAATAAGAATAATAACTTTTAACAAACTATTATTTATAAATAATATAACGGATTTATAAACCTTAATATAACGAAACGAGACTAATCCTATTAAAAAAAGAAATTTAAATATTATAATTATAATAAACTAAAATATATAATTAAAAATTATAAATAACCTAAACGAATTTAATAACGACCTATCCTTAAGAAATAAATTAATATTACTTCTAAAGAAGTATTTTATAAATTACTTTTTTAGATTATATATTACGATAATAACTATTTTATTTATCGAGATAGTAAAAAATAATTAAAATAATACTTTAAAAAACATTTATTATAATAAATGAATAAAAAGTAGTTTAACGCCTTAAAATTATTAAAGACTATAATAAAAAGTATATCTAAATATTATTAATAATATATAAAATAGTTAAAATATAACCTATTAGTTTTCCTAAGCGAGCGTAAACCCTTATAATAATAAGAAATAGATTAAAAAAAAAGATAGTAATTAAAAATAAAAACGACTTATTTTAATTAAAAAACAAGATTTTAATTTATAAAATACGGATTCTAAATAAATCTATTTATATAATATAACGAATACTTAATAAAATAATTTAATATTAAAAATAGCGCTTTTTAATAATAAAGGATTATAATAAAGATTATATTTATATTTTGATTAGTTATTATAAAACCGGCCGATTATTAAAAAAAAAGCGACTAAATATAAAAATAATACTCGTTTTATTTTAATAACGATTTTAAAAACGATTAAAAGTTAAAACGAAAAAAAATCTTTTTTAATTAAAATATAAAATTAATAAAGAAATAGATATTATATATTTAATATACGGATTTTAGATGTTAAAAAAACGTTATTATTAATATATTAAGGAACTAAGCGAGGCTTATTATATAATAAACGCTTATATTTTTTAATATTTAATTATAAAAATAATTTTTATTATTTTATAATAAAGATTATATAAATAATTTAAAATAATAATAAAAGATAATATACTCCGTTTAAAATAAAACTTTCCTACGTTTAAAAAAAATACTAAATTAAAAAACTTAAGCGAAGGAATTATTAACGATATATTTATAAAATTTAGTATTAAGGGATTAAATTACGACCCCTTTTTAGATAATATTAATATATTAAATTATAAATAATTAATAAGTTAATAATTACTTTATAACTTAAACGAACCTCGCGACGTCGCTTAACGACGTATTTAATTAAAAATCGATTATAGGATATTATTTAATATTAACGATTTTATTATTAAAAAGGAAGCCGATTTAAATAGGTAATTAAAATAATAAGAATCTATAAGCTTTTAAAAAGAATTAAATTAACTTACTAAGGATTTAAAAGACTACTTATATAACTAATATATTTTAAATATATAATTTAATATTAAAACATTTAGAAATTATAAATTGTTTTTTAAAAGGAGAAAACCTATTAATAAAGAAATAAATAATATCTATAATATTATTAACGTATTATATTCACTTATTAAAAATAAAAGCGCCCCGATTTAATAATTAATTACGAACAGTTTATAAAAAAAGGACGAGTATTAGCCTTTAAAATATTAAAAAACTAAATATAATAATTATAAAAAAACAATAAAAAGCGGCTAAAATAAATAAATTTTTATATTTTATAATACTTTTTAATAAAAAATATTTACGATTTAAATTTTAAATAAACGGATATAATATAAATATTATTATCGATAATAGCGTTTAAAAACTTTTTATTTTATTAAAATGGTAAATAAATATAAATTATTATAAATATAAAAAACGAATTTATATATTTTATAAATAGTAAAAAAAAAATAAGTTAATTATAATAACGGATATATTAATTAAAAAGTATATACCTTACGATATATATTAATAATTAATTAAAATAACTAAAATATAATATTATAAAGATTGGAGATACCGACGTTATTTTAAAAATCTCGTAATTACGAAAATATAATTTATAAATAAATTAAAGAACCGGCTAACTTTATTAAATAGATTTAATTATTAAATGACTTAAGGAAAAGGGTTTAAATAAGTTTTATATAATACTTAATAAATAAAAATAAACTAAATATATCGCTTTTATTAAAACGATAAAACTTATTAAAATATTCGTACTTAATACGGACAATTAAAAATCGGACCTATTTTAAACTATATTTAAAAAATACCGGATTATATAAAACTATTTATTTTAAAAAAGAAAATAGGACTATTAAAATGTAGTAATTAAAATATAAAAATCGAATTAAAAAAAGGAATATAACTTAAGTTTTATTTACTATATTTTATAAATTAATTTAAATATAATAAATTTAATAAGTATATCGACGATAAATTTAAAAAAGGTTATATTAAATTATTATCTTTTTTAATAGAAATACTAATCTTTTTTATACTTAAAAAAAATAAAAAAGAACTTAGATTTATAATTAATTATAAAGGATTTAATAAAATTATTAAAAAGAATTGCTATTTATTACCTTTTATTATGAAATTTAAAGAAATATTATATAGAGCCTAATAATTTATTATAATAGATTTTAAAAGAGTATTTAACTAAATTAAAATTAAAAAAGGAGACGAATAGAAGACGGTATTCCGAACTTATAAAGGACTTTATAAATACCTAATTATACTTTTCGGACTTATTAATATATTTATTATATTTTAAATAATAGTTAATTACGTATTTAAAAGGTACGTTAATATTTTTATAATTATTTATTTCGACGATATTTTTATTTTTTTTTTTAATTTTGAGATATATAAAAAACACGTTTATATAATATTTTAAAAATTTTAAAATGTAAAGTTTTTTGCTAAGCTTAATAAATATGAATTTTATATATAAAAAGTAAATTTCTTTAATTATACGATTATATTAAAATAAATTTATATATAAGTATTTAAAGTAATAATAGTTAAAAATTAGCCTATATTTATTAACGTTAAAAACGTATAATTATTTTTAAGATTTATTAACTTTTACCGGCGATTTTTTAAAAACTATATTAATATTATTAGACTTTTTAATAACTTAATAAAAAAAAATATAACCTTTATTTAGGATAAAAAATATAAAGAAATTTTTAATAAAGTTAAAGATTTAGTTACTTCGGAACTAATAATTATAATTCCGGATTTAAAGAAACCGTTTAAAGTCGAGATCGACGCTTTGGATTTCGCTATAAAAGCTATTTCAAAATAATAAGATTAATAAAAAGTATTTTATTTTTATATATTTTATTTTAAAGCGTTCTATAAAATAGAATTAAATTAATAAATTTATAATAAAGAATTAATAATTATAATCGAAGCTTTTAAAAAATAAAAATTATAGCTTTTAAGAACTAAATACGAAGTTATTATCTATATAAATTATAAAAACCTTACGAACTTTATAATAAATAAAAATTTAAATAAATAATAAATTGAATAGAGCAAATTCTTATTAGAATTTAATTTCCGAATTATTTATTAAAAAAGTTTAAAAAACGGTAGAATAGACGTTTTTAATAAACGACTTAATTACGAAGTTATAATCCTTAAAAAAATATAAGTAATCTTTAAATACGACGATAATAATAATTTTATATTTATTATAAAACTTTTTATAATAATTAAAAAAGTTAATATTAGCCCGTTTAAAAAAATAACTCTTAAGCTTATTATAAAAGTTTATAATATTCGAGCATATAGTTACTAAAATATTATAAAGATATAAAAACGGATTTATTAATATTATAATAAAACCGTTATAAAAATAAAAATCGCTAAAGCTATTAAAAACTATAATATTTATAAAAAAAGTAAAAATAGCTTTTATAAGCCTTATAAAGAGCTATAACCTCTATCGGTATTATTAAAAATATAATATTTAATTTTTTAAACTTTTATTGTTAAACTATTAAAGTCTAAGGAATTATTTATAAATATATAATACGATAATATCTTAGTTATCGTCAACCGACTTATTACATTTATTTATTTTATATTATATAAAAAAGTAAGTAATATTAAAGAATTGGTATATACTTTCTTTAAAATAGTTATTATTAACTACGGTTTACTTAAAGAAATAGTTTCCGATAAAAATAAGCTATTTATTACTAAGTTTTAAAGCTTTTTAATTTCGTAACTCGGTATAAATTATAAACTATCGACCTTTTTTTATTTATAAATTAATAAATAAATAGAAAAAATGAATTAGATTTTTAAAATATACTTCCGCTATTATATAAATTATAATTAAAATAATTAGGTAATATTATTATTAATAACTTAGTTTATATATAATAACGTAGTTAATAAAAGTATAAAAGAATCCCTTTTTTATTTTAATTATAGATTTTAATTAATTATATATAAAGAAGTACGCGAAGGATTATAAGCTATAAAAGCCGTAATAAACGTAAATAAACTTAAAAAGATCTAAAAGGAAACCTCTTTAGACCTTAAATTTATATAGTAATAAATAAAAAAATATATTAATAAATTAAAAATTAGTAAACTAATTTTAAAAAAAGGAAATAATATATATCTCTTTCGCTATAATATTAAAATAAACGATTAAACGATAAATTAAATTATAAAAAATTTAAACTTTTCGAAATTATTAAAAAAGTTTTATTAATTAATTTTAAATTAAAACTCTTAGATACGATGCGATATTACCCGGTTTTTTATATCTTATTCCTAAAACCGGTATTTAAAAGCTTATATATTAAAAATCGTATTATTATTGAACTTAATAAACTAAAATACGAAGTCGAACGAGTTATTAATTACCGAATTAAAAAAAAATGTAAAAAATACCTTATTAAATGAAAAGATTACGAATATAAAAATAATATATAAAAACCCGTTACGAACCTTTAAAACTCTTAATAGCTTCTTAAAAAATATTAAAATTAAATTTAAACTTAAGACTCTTAGCTATTACGACGTTTTAATTAATAATATTAAAAATATTATTAACTTACGTTTCCCGGGCCGCTAAAGAAATATTCTTAATATCCTTAAGAAATTTTTTTAATATAATATAACTTTTTTTAAATACTATTTACTTCTAAAAACAAAGGCGTTTTAATTTAAATAACGATTTATTTAATTTAACCTAAGCTTTTTAATAAGCTTTAGCCTTTTTTTATAATTTTATAGCTTTTTTTTAAAACCGTAACTCTTTTATTTACTTTTTATAATTAAAACGATTAAACTTTACTATTAAATAATTTATTATATTTATTAATCGGGATCTATAAGAAACTATTTATAAAAAACTTATAAATATAAATAATATTAATAAAAGTATCGTACGAAATACTTAAATAATAATATATCCCGTGAATATTAAAATTAAAAAAAACTAAATAACGAACGCCCCGAGAACGATAATTTAAATATAATATTATTTTTATATTTTTATTAAAAAAATAAATAATACGTAATAAATAACGATAAGATATAGCTATTTACGATTTTAATTTTTTAATTGGATTTAATATAACGTTAATATATTTTAATAAAAATATTTAACGATTCTTTAATTTAAAAATAAACGACCTATTTATAAGCCTAGGGATTAGACTTTAAAAAGAAAAGTTAAAATTACGATTTAATACGTATTACTAAATTAAGGCTTTATTTTATAAAATTTACGGCGGCTATTATATTATATATATAATAATAAAAACTTAAATAGCTCTTTTTAAAATAAAAAAACTATAAATAAATTACGTAATTACGATTTTATAATAAAATAAAAAACGGACGTTCGTAAATAAATAAAACGAACGATTATAAAAATATAAAACGAATAACCGTTCGATAAACCGTTAGATAATAATAAATAAAATATTATAAAAAATATATTTATAATTAAGATTTATATATAGGATAGCCTAAGCTAGGTTTAAAAATAGATTTCTATAGCTTCTTTAATAATTAATTTTTATACTAAATTTAACGATCGTTTTTAACTATTTTTATTAAGAACTTATTTAATAAGACTACGATTAATTATTAAAACCTTACTTACCTTACGACTTATAAATAATAACTTTATTAAAATTATTTTTATAACGATTACTATTTACGAGTATCGTAGCCTTGATTTTTATTAATATAAACCTTATTACGATTAGTTGGCCGTAATAAATAGCTTGCTCGTTATAATAGCCCGCTCGCTATATAAGTACGTTAACGCGTTTTTTATTAATCTTTATTTCTTTTTACTTATATAATTTTTTAATAATAGTTTATACGTTTCGGTTATATAACTTAATCTTTCCGTTATAATTACGTTTATAATCTTCCTAACAGTATTTAAAAATACTATCGGTCTATGTAACTTAAGTATTATATAGTTATCTTTACTAAGCTTCCGTAGCATAATTATTATAAACGTTTTAAAGTATTATAAATAGTATCCGAGCTAGAGGCTCTAGTTAAATACCTAAGTTAAATAGGGGCTAATTTATAGCTTAGCTATTTATAACGCTTTATTTATAATTCCGTCGGGGCCGGGTGCCTTAAGCGGTGCCGTTTTTTATATCACTTTTTTTATTTCGTTTTCTAATATTAATAAGAGTTTAATCTATTCCTTATATATTACGTTTTCTATATTTTTAAAATAGGCCTTTAGGGGCGTTAAACAAAAAGTCTTTTTAAAAATCTCGGTTTTTTTTTTAGCGTAGTAGCTACCTAGGCCGTGCTAAGGTTTATAATTTTTAATATAATAGTTAACGTTTAGTTCTATTTAATTTAGACTTATTTAGGTATCCTTTAAAATAATTTTAGCGATTTTATTACTATTTTTACTACCTTATGGTGTATTTTCTATAATACCTTTTTAATAATTTTACCTTTTTTATTTTATAATATAAAATACTTTTACTAGCTTTGTTTAGTAAGTTTTATATTATATTATCGGCGTAGTCGTTTAGTTTCCATAAGGATTTTAGCTTATTTTTTATTTTAGCCTAGCCTTGACTTAGGGGAACGGGTCTTTATTAGTACTCCTTTATTAATAGCTGTTATAAGGGCTTTAATTATCTTATTAATATATTTATTTAGTGCCGCTTTTATCCTCGGCCTCTTTAGTAGGGGTAGCTTTTATTTAATAGTTTTTGTAAAGATTATTGCGTTTAAAAACTTCTAATCTTTTATCTTTTTTTATTATAATTATGTTATCGTTAGGTCTAGCGACGTTATTATAAAGAGGTGGTCTAAGTCGTAGTTTACGTTATTATCTATTCTATATTTAATAAGCCTATTTACTAAACCTATTATAAAAAGGTAAAAGTCTATTATCGAGTAGCCGTTCCTTTATATATATATAATCGTTCTTATAGGTATTTAATTAATAAAGTTAAGGTCGTTTATAAGTTTTATTAGTTTTTTCGCTTCTACGTCTAGCGTCCGGATATTAATTCCTCTTTATAACTCATAATAAAAATTAAAGTCTCTTATTATTATCTATTCTATATATTAGTTAGCGTTTAGGGCTGTCCGTAATTATTATAGGGATCGTATCTTACCGTTTTTTTAGTTTTATAAGTTATAGATATTATATATAGCGATTTTAATATTCTAAGCTATACAAAGTCTTAAAATAAGAATATAAAGATCTTTACTATACTCCTTAAATTACTACTTAGAGTAGTTTAGTTTTTTATTTATAAAAAAGTATACCTTAATAGGGCCGTCTTCTTTATTTAATAAGTAATAAAAATAGAAACGGTCCTTTGCTAAGTGGTATATTATAATGTTATATAGATTTGCTTATAGCTCTTAGATAATAAGGATGTCGTAGTTATTAATCTTAAGGTTACGTAGGAGCGTAGCTATCACTACGTCTCTTAACTTTTTAATGTTATATTATAGTATTATAAGTGTATTTTATGTTATTATTCGCTATCGTTAATAATTTCTATATGGTGGCTATAGTTTATTATCTACGTATTTACGTCTATGGCTTTAAGCGCTCGTCGAGAGGGCACTAGCGCCCGTCTCGGCCGGGCTTTCACTAAGGCGATAGTAATCGTCCTCTCTTCGTTCTCGTCTTATATCTAGTTCTCAGCTAGTTACTAACGTTTCTATATCTTTTTCTTTACGAATAATCTGCTACGTTCCGGGCGTATATTCTGGCTCTAGCCTACTTCTATTACTAATCTTAATATCGTCCTAGTTAGTAGAATAGTTCTTATAATAGCTAAAGCCGCGTTGGCTACCGGGTAGTATCTCAATCGTTATTTATATACTGTTTTAATTTTAGCCAGCTCCCGAATCCTAGTCGGGCACCGGCCGTGCTATACTTCATATTCGCCGTAGTACGCTATACATTTCCATAGTATAGCCGTATCGCTTTTCAAAGGGCACTTTCGGGTTATATATTTTTATATATAATAGCCGTATATTATCGTTACTTTATATTAAATTCTTATAGCTATATATATAATATTTAAAATATTATCTTAAACGGCATTATTTATCGTATCGTTCGTATTAAAAAACCTCGCTTTACTAAATAAGTCCTTCGTCGATAAGCTTATTAATATTTTTTACTTTAACGAACTCGATAATAATAGACAAAGCGGACTTTATAATAGAGGATCTAATTAACTATTCGATATATTTAATTTCTATAGTAGGGATAAAAGCTCTATTATCCTATAGTAGTTCCTTTTAAAGTTCCGTAAAGCGTTCTATATCTATTAAACTAGTTTGTAGACCGTATACTAAGATTTTATAAATTAAAATCCGTATTACGGCTCCGTTATTAATATAGTATTTTTAATCTTTTACGAATTAGCGTAAGGCTT
The DNA here is from genome assembly GCF_001831195.1 of Colletotrichum orchidophilum. Classification (NCBI taxonomy): domain Eukaryota; kingdom Fungi; phylum Ascomycota; class Sordariomycetes; order Glomerellales; family Glomerellaceae; genus Colletotrichum; species Colletotrichum orchidophilum. Next base: position 23,636 of record NW_019173048.1, read on the forward strand.
TTATATTTATAATAGTAGCTATTTTAATATTTAGGTCGCTATTTTTAAATTAGTTCGCGGATATAATTTTTAATTTATAGATATACTTATTATTATTATATTTAATAGTGCGGTTTATATATGCTTTAAAATTACGGGGGTTTATAACTTTAATATTAATAATAATAATAGGATTTTTAATATTTATAATGACCTTACGTATAGTTTAGACTTAAGTAAATTTTTAGTTCTGTGAGTTATAAATACTTATTATAAATCCTTTTTTAACGGCCATACTAATATAAGACTATATAGTACTCCGATAATTTATCGATCTTAGCGCTTTAATATCCTTTACTATTTTAACAGTCAGCTTATTAGATTTTAGTATTTCCTTAGCAGCTATATTAATAGACTTATTAGTATTAGTATTCTCTTTAATTTCGGCTATGTTCTACTAGATTACGATCCTTATATTACTAATAGTTCGGATAGCGTTCTTATTAACTACCTTTATCTCTATACGTAAATTTTTAATTACTTAATAAACGTATCCGATATTAAGGATATTTTATAATTTAACAATAAGCGCTAGGGCACCGATGAACGCGGCTTTGACTCCTTAAGGCTAGATAGGTTAACTATTTACGGTCTCGATCGACTTTAGTGCTGTTTAAAAATATCTACTTAGTTCTACGGCGTGCTCTCGGTATAGCGTTAGCTAGGCCTAATCGTTAGGCCATAGGGTTACCATGATGCCTATGTCGCTATAGGCTTCACGACGAATAAAAGGCTATCTAATTAACCGGTTAAATCGTGTTATGGCGCTGTTATTTGCTCTGGTTTCAAAAATTTCGTTCTCGCTGTTGTAAATGTTTTTTTTCACGCTTCACGGCCGGTACGGGTGAGCTAAGACTAATACACAAGAATCAGGTGCCGGAGTCACGTGACGAGATCACTTGCGAGAGCCAAATAACGTGTCTAAACCAGGATATTCCCCCGCTCGTCAGCTGTTGGCTCAGGCGGTCGTTCCTTATTTAAAATACGCTCGATTAAAAATAAATTAATAACTTTTTTAAAAATAGGTTTGTATTAATTATAAATATAAATAGTATTTTATAATATATTATGTTCCTTTATTGTTTTACTTAAACGAACGTATTTATTGTAAATTATTAAATTAAGCAATATTTTATAACGCGTACCGCGCGAACAATAATAAAAATAAAATATAACTTTAAAGCCTTTTGAAGTAATTTTTAAAATACGACATAAGTAATAAAAAGTTAACGTCGTTTTTAATAAATTTAAAGTTTTATTTTTTAATATATTATTAATATAGTTAAAAAACCTTACAATGTTTAAACTTAGGAAGAATGTTTATCTATAGGTTTGTAAGACTAGACTTTTTAGAAAGGAGATTTGATATTACCGTTTAGAAAATTAAAAACTGCTCGTCGCGCCGTTTATATGCTTCGCAGGTGTTTGTGCTTCGGCCTGCAACCACAGTTATGATCCGTACTGTGAGCCTTCGTGCCCTCCGATCGGTGGTCAAATTATTTCGGAAACCCCAATTCGCGGTTGAGCGGCATTTTGTCTACAATCACATTCGCTCCATTCTCACATGATGATGATGATGTATTCAACGTCTGTAGGCAAGAGGGACGTGCCGGGAAAAGCCGGCATGGTCTATGCTAATCTAAACTTTGTTATAGGCTACCGTCTTCACCTGACGTTCCTGTTGAATGAGTCGGGCAGATTTCAGTAAAGGGCTCCATTCTCTCAATGCAAGGCTTAGCCGTCTTCAACGTCATGTCACTGTACGCACAGCACGTGATGTACCGAGTCCCGTTTATCATCATGCGGCGTTTACTTCGACGAAGCCCGATTACCCGGCGATTTTATTGCTCCTGCCAGTGGAAATTCGGAGAGAAAGAGAAGCCGGGTCGGAGAGGAAGACGAGATGGACTCGGTGCACGACATTGAATTTTTGCCCTGGGTACTTGACTGAGGAAAAGACGGCTTCTGATCTTCTGGCTAGAATGAACATTGCGTTCCAATTAAACGCCTACTAATATAATGAAGTTTAACGGTTATGCTCGAATCATCCTTTTACTTTCGCATTTTTGAACTTTCTATAAAAGAGAGCTTTTCTAAATACTACCTCGCTCTATCCTTTATAACAATATATGATCGCCGGTCCTTGTAAAAAAAAGTTGAAATCAATAATGTTTATAAATTACTGCAATTTTGAATTCTAAAAAGAGTATTCAAGAATATGCCGTATTTTTAAGATTTTTCTTAGGATATACTTGTAGTACCGTGTGTTCCACCTCCTCAAACTGTGTGGGGTGTCGTGGTCTAATCAGTTGGGTGCTGGCCGGCGGGACTAAATAGCGCAGAACAGGGGATAAGCTTTTGCTTCGTGCCACAGTTGGGTTGCCCTGACCTGCTCGTAATATGAGGCTAGTACTGGGAGGTATTAGTAAGAGCCGCTCAATGGCTTACAGATGGTCATTATCATTAACCTTTTTCACTAGATGTATAATTTCCGACGCAAGGTGGAGTCTACGAGCATCCCATAACGACAGGAAGTGGGTCATACTTCGATAAGCGTTTCTTAGTCTCCCCAACACTAGATCAAGACTGCCACAGACCTCGTACTATTGGTCCTATCGTCAATGCCAACTTTTCTCAATGAAAGAGAATACTGAGCAAGGCACCGGTATGCCATAGAGATTTGGCAGGAGTATCATAGTTGTTCTATGTTCTTTGGTATGGCATAGGAGGTGCTTGATTTCTATGTGGCGTGCGCGGGCTTGGGACTACAAACAAGCACTAGTGGGAAGTCCAGGCGCCACCGTATTGATTCGGCTCTAACGGCACTGCAAAACCTTATTAAATCAACATCGAGTGGATTAATCTCAACGAAGAACTGGAAATCTAATAGATTCCGTCTGAAGGCAGATTGTCAACTGGTCAAGCTTTTGCCAAGGATTTTGGAAGACCGGCCGACGGCAACTCAAGCTTTCGAGGATTACTATACCGGGCAGATAAAGCCTGACAGATCAGAGTTGGCACCATTGAGAAAGGTCCTCAGAAGCTCCCTAGTCTCGCTGCGACGTCGTATTTGCTGCACGAGGGAGGAGATTACGGAGAGGTCCCGGCTATGGGTTCTGTTTCCGATAAGAGGTAGTATTCCCCAAGGCGGCTCGGGGGGCCAAGACTATTGGTTCCCGTATCACAGGGATGATTGTTCGAGTCGAACCGTAGTAACGAAGGGTCAATTTACTTTTGAAATTCTCGTGTACGTCACGCATAAATATGGCCATTTAGAGTCCCAGCTGGACGTGTGTCAGACCCACAATACCTGGTATAGAGACTAAACTTACCCATACCACCATAGTATCATGAGGAATAGGAGTAGGCGCAGAGATACATAAGTCGGCTATGGGCATAGACCCTTTTTGAAAACCCCCCATCCCGGGTAGGTAATGAATTTGGTCGGAAGGATGGGCGGACGGAAGGCTGACTAGATACCACCAACTACAACCAGTACCCCAACTCCTGAGACTCAGCTACACCCCAGGGGATGGAATCATGTCCTGATCAGGGCATGATCAAGGTCTGAGAGCATAATTAGGCTCAAATGGATGTGAATAAGTGATAACAATTAAGTACGTCTGCCTGCTATTCATGTGGTTCGTTCTCTAGTTCCTAGGATGATGATGGACCCTTCAGGCTCCCTCCTCCAGTTAATAAAGAATTGCTCCTGGAGTTGCCTAATAAAGTGCGTAGGTTAAGCCCCACTCCTTTCCAATAACAGAAACCTTCACTGCTAACAAGCTGGCCGTATGAATTTTGTCATCGCACTAGATAAGAAAATCTCTATTCATATAATATACTTTAAAAAATATAAGTAGTAGTCAAAAGTCTAGCTGCACAAGTAACAGGGATTCCCTCACTAGAATTAACAAAGCCGAGATGCTCTTATTTCTCTTTGTACTAACTTTAAGTACAGATAAAGACTAAAAAATATACATAAATACAATTAATAAGGTTTTTAATAAGGTTTAATAATACTGCCTACACTCCTATTATTTTTAAAAAGAGTTTAATAATAAATAGAGTAATCGGTGTGAAGTTAATTACCATAACTAGACTTTTAACTAGGTATTATACTAAACCTACAACGTAAAGTAAATATATTGATAAGGCAAAGTTTATTAGCAACGTCTACAATAGCGTAACTAAGAGAGAGAGAGAGAGTTTTAAATTTAGTGTTCGAAAAGCAGCCTACGCCCAGCAGCCCCGGCGGTAGTTCTTTATGTAAAAGTGCCTGTTGTAAGAAAGAAGATAAGCAAAATGCTGATGATAAAAGCAGCAACTAAGACCTATTTGAAATAAATTAAAATAGGCTAATCGAAATACTAAAATTAAGACATATTAACTAAAAAGTTTATTGAAAAACTTTAAAAGCAATAATAATATATATTTTTAATTTGAATCAAGATGAAAACTTTTTAATAAATAATATTTTTAAATCTTTAAATATCAAAGTTTAATAGTTATTGTTAGTATATAAATTCAATATAATAAGTTATATAAAATATGATAAATAGTACAGATTATATATTTAATTCATAATTTAGTACTTCAAGTATACAAAATACTCTTTTTTTATTTTAATCAAGTTTCATATGTTTAAATTATGATTTCAATTAACATTTATTCTTTTAAATCATTATAAAGTTTCTAATAAACAACTTTTATAAAGTTAGTAAAAAAGTAATATAGTAACTTTTTTATTTAATAAGAAGTATACTAATAAATAATTAGGAATTTTAAGGATTTATAAATATAAAAAGTAAATTATCAAAGAGTTTTTAAAAGTAAAAAATATGAGAGGAGGTCTTGAAAATAATGAATTAAATTAAGCGTTAAGGAAGTATCTATATATTTAAAATATAATCTCAATTAATAACATTTTAAACCCCTTACAATTAATTTTTCTCTTTAATCTTAAATATAAATTAAATATAAAAAAACAAGAAAATAGAAAATAATCCCTTTAAAATTAGATATTATTTTTATTATTATTCAGCAATATTGTACCTCAAATGTACTATCTTGAAGGAGTTCTAACGAAATTGAAAATGAGTTTGTACTTGCTTGCTAGCCCCTTTCCTCCAGAACGTTGAGCCTAGTGTTGATGATTATCCATGTGTCTATTGATTGGTCTTGTGTATTGTCATTGTCCCTTTGTTTCCAAGGAAAACCCTCAAATGGCACGTCCTAATCTGAGAATTCTGATTGGCCTGTCTCACACAGACCAAAGTGTACCCATCTCGCCGCTTTCGCCATGAGCATGTTGCCCATCTTCCCTTCAACACCAAAGGGATTGTTTTCAGGTGTGGTTTGTCGCAAAAACGACGCTATTGATTGCGGGCAGCAAATTACAACGTATGTACCCTGCGACGGATTTTTTACTATATAAATCTGCGCTACGCTGTCTAGCAATCGAGTTACGACCTGAGAGACCTATCTTTATCCAATATTGAGACTCGCCAACAATCAGACGCACTAACTAAATCTAGTCACCTCTTGTCCCCACAGACTATCAACATGTACATCAACTACGTCTTTATCCTTGCTGCCTTCGCTCCTCTCCAGGGTTTGGCCGTCCCGACGGTTCTCACTGACGAACCCGCTTGGACCCCCGTCAATGCCCATGTTGATGGTGACGCCGTTGCCGAAGAGATAGTGAACTCCTTTATTAAGGGGTTGGACTTCGGCGTAGCCAAGACTGAGCCAAGAGCCGCCGCCCCGTATGAACCCCCTATTTACATCGCCCCACGGCTTCTGGAGCCCTTTCCAGGCCGACTTAGCTAACGCAGCGCAAAGGCCTACCGTACCCGGTTCTTCCCAGCCAGGGGACCCCAAAGAATCCAAGCCAAAGGGATCTGTACCGTAAGTCAATACTAACCCCTCTAGGTGCCGCTGATGCTTGTTAGTTCCTGCTTTATGATTGAATATGCTGCTGACTAGAGATATACAGCCCATCCGGCCCTAGCACCGAGAAGAGCCCTGTCGAGTGCAAAGACGACTCGGAGTGTTCGACCGAGGTCAATAAAGCTTATAAAGCTCAAGTCGCAGCAATCGCAGCAACCGTATCAACTCGACGAAAGCTCCACCCGTTCTGCGCCAAAGGGAAAGGAGAGGACGAGTGTTCCAAATGTGTCAACCGGGAGGCCGTTGTTCTGGCCGGTGCGGAGGTGCTTTGCGCGGGAGCCGCCCTCGCTACCCACATACTGACGGGTGGAATTGGAACGCCCGCTGTCATATCGCAGCTAGTCACCTGTATGTCGGCTGCCGCCGGAGTCTTCGGCAGCGGAATCGCGGCCTGTGATAAGCCATAATGGTGGAGTACTTCCCCCTTCTGCTCCGGCTCGGAGGTCTATTGCAAGGACGGTAGGGGTGCTTTGATTTGCTACCAGGACTTATCCCGTCGAGACCGGCACATGGCAAAGATAGTGACAGAACCTGGGCTACCCTCATTTCGGTAAATCTGACCTGATACATTCATTACTCATTTAGGTAAACCTGACCTCATGCATTCATTACTCATTTCTGTAAACCTGACCTGATACATTCATTACTTACTATAAGGCATAGTTAGTTTAGGATAGCCCTATATAGGATAGATGCCATGCGTTTCTATAGATCTGCTGCAGGTAGTGCAGGATATTTTAAGAAATACAACGACAGATATCCATATTATACTTCTAGAAGCTATACTCAGGACCTGTGTAGTACAACGTGGTTGATAAACGATTAACGCAGATACCCGAGTGTGTTACGAAATTGCAACCACAACACAATTAGATACAAGCAGCGGCGTCAGTTAATTCAATGTAAACTATTCGGAATCTTTATCTTTATATATTTCTTCGCTAAATTGTTAAGTTTGCGCATTTTGTCTTGTGTTCCCGTAGATGCCGTATCGTCGTTAACCATTCTTAATCCTCAGCCGGCGACCACTATCCTGGCGTGTTTCTTTTTCAATCTGGGCTATTGCCTCTCTTTGTGACTGAATGTCCTCTCCCCCAAGCTACAGTAAGACTTCCTCCTTGCTGGAAGAAAGTTTTCTTGGCCCCCCGGCGCCGGCTAAATAGGTTATTTCCCTACCAAAGGATCTTGTTTTCAGACCTCAGGATGGCGATCTAGGAAGATTTGATCCCTGATGTTAGCTGATTGGGGAATTGCTTTAGTTAGGTTGTTTAGTGTCATAGAAACCCTACCTCATTTCATTGGTCCCGTGTCCCTTTTACATATTTAATGTACACTTTGATGGTCGTGTGAGTTGAAGTAGGATAGGTAAGGTATAGTCGGTTGACCTGGAGTGATACGACCTCCTGACAATGCGCATCCACAGTTCACTTAGGAGTACCGTACACGTTGGTACGTGCATTTCTGAGATGTCAGTGGGGTCTCTAGCCTGATTGAGGATAATAGATAAGGTCGGCACGTAAGTTAAGTTGTGAGTTAGGGTGGGGTTTAGGATTACTAAGAATTAGAGTTTCAAAATAGAATAATACATGCATACATACATAGTTTATTACGCCCCGGCTAAGCTGTTTAGGGCTCGCATGATTATCTACATATTCACCACATTCGTTCATATCCTTGCCTCCCAGAAGCCCATACAAGTCTTGTTCGTCTTTTGAAGTTTTACATGCCGATGCTACGGTTGCTCGTGGGGTTAATAGCAGGCCATTTCGGAGTTATTTCTTAAAGTATTCGACGTCCTATCGTCGGCGGCCGAAGCTAGTCCAGTTATCGATGGTACGAGGATGCGTAAGGGTGTCTCCGGTTAATTTAATGATGTTAGTTACGTGTGGTTTCGCTGCTAGCTAATCTATACATCTAGCCTCTCCATGCTCATGGCGAACTTAATCGTCTCTTTAACAACATCTACGCTTGGCGACCAATCCTTAGGGTCGGACGCGCGCTTTCCTCCTAGGAAGTATGACAGGTTTCCTCTCCGCGTTTCCGTCTGTTGGAGCATCCGAGTCCGCTGTGCCGTCCACAATAGAATAATAAATAATGTGGCTAAACCTATTCATACTTAAGAAATATATTTACCAGCGTGCACGGTACTCCTTGGTAAACACGGGTATCGTATTGACAGTTGGTGTATAGACCCCCTTAGGTAAGCGTTAGCCGTGATGTTGGGAAAGAGTGGGAGCGGTTCTCTTGACACCCCCCCCCCCCCCCCCCCCCCCCACCCACCCCCCCCCCCCTCCCCCCCCCCCCCCCTCACCCCCCTCTCTTTCTCGTCCCCCCCCCTCCCCTCTGCCTTTATCGTTCGCGGGGGGGGGGGGGGCGGGGTTTTCCCCCCCCCCCCCCCCCCCCCCCCCCCTCCTTGACCCTTGCCCCTTTCCGCCACCGATCCCAGTTTCCTCCAATCTTTGCGCTCTTTCTCCCTTCTGCCTTGGTGGATGATGACCTGGGTGGAGCAGTACGGGACCGCGAGTGTGATCGTCTACCCATTGGTCCAGATATTAAGCCCCGTTTTAACGCCCTTTTCGGGGGGCAGTCCGGCATGCAGAGTCCTCACGTCTACATGCCCGGAACTGTTCCAGCTCTTCCACAAAACGGCGTTGCCTGGAATTGCCTTGACGGTTAAAGCCCTTTTTTGGCAGTCGACGTAGTCACACCAGCTGGGATGTTCTGCAGACCAATTGAGATGGATGTTTGGGAACTGGGTACCACATTCGGTGCAGGTGGCCTCTAGGAAAGCGAATATAGTAGTCAACCTGTGAACGGATAGGCTGCCCTCGACCTCTAACGGGTCGAAATGAGGATAGAAGTATTGTCCCACATTATACCGGGTGAGCTGGAGGGATTCGCTGAGATGCCTGGGGGTGTACCCCTGTAGCTCTGACGCTCGCGCGATAATTCTCTCCGTAATAGGGTCTGCATCAGGCAGGAATGCGGTGGTACTACTACGCGCAGGATCTATGCTGTCCTCTCCGTCATAGTAGACCTTCGATCTCTCGAACAGCGTTTCCCTGCCGACACTGGATGTCAGATGTCTAAGTACTTAGGTTGGATGGCATGTGGGAACTGGTGGTTAGGCGTACCCGAGATTCAAGAGGGCCTTGCGTTCGGCTGGGGATATAAAGTCGATGATGTATATAATGAGAGGATCCCAGCTTAGGAGACGAATCGAGTATGATGCTGGGGACGGGACAGGCCGCGTGTGTGGAGACAGATAATGGTCGTGGCCGAGGAGCAAAGCGGCGAGCAGTGTGCCGATCAACGGAAGCGTCCAGGTGGGATGGTCGCCGAGGCCAAAGGCCCACCAGCCTGTAGGTTGGCGTGGGACCGACCGTTGTGGAGTTGCCATATGGACGGGGGCTTATGGACGGGCGATGAAAGCGACGGAACAAGCGGGTGGGAGGTGCGCCTTGGGGCTGCTTGGGACACGGCGAAACCGAACTGTGACCAACACATAGGTAGTTATCGTTTTCGGCCAGACGAGGAGGAGAATCGGGCGGTATAAATAACCTGGTATTCAAGCTATGCAAAGTACTCAAGCTATGCAAAGACGTGTCGGGGGTTGGGCCAGTCCTAGGCAGGAGGTATGTACCTGTCGGACGATAGATGGTGGATCACGGCTCCTGGAATTGTTTGTCCCATTCGGACGCACCCTGTGCCCAATACTACTTTTCCAGTGCCCGAAGCTAAAAATGTCGGGGTCTGGGGTCTATGCCGTTTGTTAGTTCTTGTACGGATACTAAATCAAACCTTCTTTCCCAAACCTACACGTCGCTCCGGGACCGGGCGTCGCCCTCTGCATAACGACGTAGCCCTCTTCCAACGCTGACGACTCTGTTGTAGGCTAGACGTGCTTAAGTTTCGGCCATCCGTGAAAAACAAAAACGGCGCTACCAGTGGGAACCGACCCCAGTGATCAGGAAGGATGCTGCCCGGATACGTAAGGGTACTAGCGGCAGCTGGGGACTTGGGTTTATAATGATATTGAATGCTCTTGCTTACCCTCTCGAAAGTATCGGGTATAAGGTACGAAAGCAGTACCCCCGTCTAGGGTGGAATTAGTCTGTGGTCGTATGCCAGCTGACTTGTATCTTAAGCAAAGTTAATCGATCCCTGATCCCCTTAATGGAGCTCGGGTTACACCCTGGGGACGTTGTATATCAGTAGTAGTACTATTAGTAGCAGTAGTAGCAGTAGTAGCATGCGGCGCTTGCCCCGGTGCTGTCGGGCTATCGGGTGGGGGACTGGGCGACCCGGCCACGTGAGTTGCTGCCGTCTCGGGTTGTCTCCTCGCCGCCGGCATCAAGTGGTACCGGACTCCGTCCGCGGCCGGCTCACCTCGAGGAGCATCGTACCCCTTGGGGGCAAGGCCGCGACGGAGGCGGCCTCGGAGGCAAAAAGCAAGCACAAAAGAACGCCGAGAGAACGGCTGCAGCGTCAGGAGCACCGCCGCCGTATCGACTTCGGCTGCCCTATGCCCCTCAATAACATCCCCGGCCTCCTCCTCCTCCCCGTCTTGAGCAGGCCGAGGCGCTCTTCTCCGCCAAGGGCGACACCAAGGTGCTGGACCACTGCCAGATGGCCAAGAACTGCCTCGCCAACAAGATCGACGACGCGCTCTACCACCTGATGCTCATAATCACCCTGGCCGTATGCTCCCCATCAGAGACACCAAAAAAATGCGCCAGGCGCACGGGGGGTTCGGCGCCGCGGCCAAGCGAAAGACCACATACCCTCTCGCATTTATCAAAGCTACGCGCACAATATAGTTATTTTACCCAACGTCGTTCCTACAAGCAAAGGACTTGAGCGGGACGGCGTACAACGTCGCAAAGATGATTGAAAAGATTGGTAGATCGTATTATCACAGCCTACACGGCACAAAAACTAACACAGCACCAGAGCACAGAGTTACAACAACCGCATGCTCCAAGAGCTCGGCTCGAAGAGCCAACAGGACAGTCCAAGGAACTCGGACCTCACGCTCCGTTTGCAGGAAGAGCTCCTTGAGACCTTACGGGACTCAAGGACCGCCCTGAAAAGGCCGAACAACTTTCATCGGCATACCGCCGCCCTCCCTAGCATAGGGTACAAGATGCCGCTCGCTATAAATATCGGCCCTATCAAAGTCACTCCCATTACACGTATAACCGGCCTTGCTTCTAAGCATACTTAACCATGACCCTGTCTTTTAACAGATACCACCGCCACCAGTACAGATGGCCCATCTTTCTCATAGCTATCCAACTTGCTACGGAAGCCGATCTTGAATAACATGATGCGGAAGACGGGCTGGAGCGCTGGGGAGGAGGCGACCTAGAGCCCAACGTGTCCTTTGAAATTATTCCAGATTCTAATTATAAACATATGAAATATATTATTTTTTATTTCTTAGCTTCGCCTTATTTCTTTTGTAAGTAATTACGATGTTGATTTAATTAGATTGATGGGTTAATATGGAAGTAGTATTTATTGATTATTGTTAGATGAACGCAGCCGGTTGTTATAATTCAGATTCTACTCTTAAAATAAAAATCATTTAAAACGCTCTTTTGGACCAGAGCATCTTGGTATAGACCACCTAGATAGGTAATCCTATAAGATAGAAGTCTGGAATAAAGCCGACGATCTAGTACACCATCATTATGGTATTTTGGTGCTTGGACGGTACGCAGTTCTTTCTGGGAAAGAATGGCGGCTTCTATAAATGTCTGTGAGGTACAATGGTCAGAAGCTGTCGTGCTCTCGGTGGGCGAGATGGTGGGGAACGTACGACACAGGGTTGCACTCGGTCAGGCGGTAGATGAAGCATCCCAGCGTCTGCACTACGACGAAGAACCCAGTTGTGTAACTGATGATTAGATAGGTTCCTAATCAGGAATTCAACGATCGGGTGATCCAGGTAGCATGGTTGAATAGGAACGCATACTGTCTTGGCTCAGACGGGGCAGAAAAGCAACGATCGAAAGTCTCATTAGACCGGTACCAATAATGTAAAGCATGCCGTTCTTGACAAATCCGTGTGGATATTAAAGAACCATGAGCTCTATTCCTACTATAGTGAGAGACGGATCGTTTTCCACTTACATCGTGCCATATCGTAAAGTCCGCCGTCGGGATGTATCCGAGTTGCGCACCGCTTCCATACCGGACCACTGAAATGTCATCAGCCAGGATTGCCTATTATTCGAGATTTCTTGTGCTCACGACGAATATCAAAAGCGGACTGTGTTGTCTACAACACCTACGCTTGTTTGAGTAAAGGAGGCTTTTCGCCAATGGGAAATGATACAGCCGACTCACCCAGCCAGGAGTTTCAGGATATCTTCCAGGCCTAAGGGCTTTGCGATGAAAGAGCGGACATACTATCTTATTCCCACTATTATCGATGTCCAGACTGTGAGCGCGATATTGAGTTGCAATATCTTGTCCCCAATATAGTCTGGCGAGTCCGTGAAATGGGTTTCCGGCGTCGCTGTCCTCTTCGTCATCTTGCAGGTCCAGACGACTTCAAAAATTGAAGTAACGAAAGATTGATGAACACTGGTGTAAAGTTGAAGATGAAAGACCGGGAGCAGACAACCCCCATCGTAGCTGGACGGAGAAGAATTGGAAAAGAAATGTCTGGTTGGGGATTTCTTTTCCAGCCAGACGAATACCAGGATCAGGATCTGGGGTTTTCTTCATGTACCTCACATGGATCTACCAGACTTGAAAAGAAACCCAGCAAGGACCTTTCTCACTATGGCCGCGCCGCACGCGTACCTCCAAAGGTTGATTACTTTTGCCAAAGGAGTGGCCAAGGAATGGCCCCCTGATTTCCGGGATCCCGATGGTGTGTTGGTACGTCGGCAACAGTCTTGAATTATTTGCATTATGCAATGTCGAGTACATGCGGGCAAAGATTTGAAATGCATGAATGACAGCTTTGTTCATTGCCAAGTTTTTCTGTTTCACCGCTATCCAAAGTGTGCATTTAACCTTCAACTGGTCTTTGAGAGCTTGGAAGCTATGAAGAGGGCCCATATACTGTCCTGTCACAGAAATCACAATCAAGGACAGAAGCTCGTCAGCTTCAATTCCGGGTATGCGGAACTTGCCAATATCATCTTTCTAGGATCTTGGTCACCGACCAACAAAACTTGAACTTGGCAAAGGGACCTCAAACTATGGCCAGGCCCAGAGCACGCCAGTTCCTCCCATATTCCAGCTGGCCGCATCAACATTCTGGGCATCTGCTCGATCCCGTACGTAAATTACTGTTAGTTCTCAGATTCTTTCACCAATTGGTCCCAGGAATCCTTCCTATCGGCCAACAAAGTTGACTGCCTTTTCTTGGGTTCCAACAGGTGAGCGGAGATGATGGTTGAACGCGGAAGGCCAAGTCACAAACCCTTGCCAACAGCATGTTCCGTTGGTTGATGTGCTTATTGCTACCAACCCAAACTAAAATACCGACAACCGTCAGACATATTTCTCGCTTATTTTTGTGTGCCTTTTACGAATCAGTTTCCAAGCGGCCTTCTGATGGCGACTTTCATGGGATTGCTTGTTGCCACGAAATCACTCCACTAACAAACCCAAACCAACACGGCCCCGCCTTGTTCTCAAAAGCACCTTGAGAATAAAACGGTCAATGTATTTTCTGCAGCAGTAACAAAAGTAACTCGCGAATAGAAAGCTTCGAGCAATGGTGGTGACCTGCATGTAGTGGGTTCAGGCTTCTTCTAATGGCCTCTTGTCGTGAGTAGATCCTCACCATCTAGATCTTGGTCTGATATTCAACGAGATAGACGTGATGGAAAATAAAATCACTCTGCGAAGTCTAACGTTGGGAAAGTGCCACGACCAAAACCCCCTGAGACGTTGGCAGGGACGGGATACCAACCTTTCTTTAACGCCGCACACTAACGCATGCATACTAGCCTCTTGCCGTCGCTGCATCCGGTTCGTTCCCGCCGCTTGCAGGGATATTGTGTTCCTCTTTGCTCCCCTTCTTTAGCTCCCATTTATCTGTCGGATAAGAAGAGACTCGGGAGAGCCAGCAACGAAATGTCTTCACATCCACAACATGGCCAACCCTTGATGATTCTCATTGCAGGTTTGCCACAGGAGAAAATCTTTCAAAATCGGCGGTAATTTGCGAGGAGAAGCCAGGAGTAGGGTTCCCTTGGGCATATTGCGTTAAATCCCAAGAGATTTCGTGAGGGGTGTATGAATGTGAGAGATATTCAGGGTGGGCCGACCAAGTGACAGCTCAACCGCTGTCCAAACACCCCTTTGCCAATGACAGTAGTCCAGGACAAGTGTTCCATCCCACAACCCGGCGTCCTGCAACTAGGGCTGCGATACATTGCCACAAAATACCCATGTCTCTCGGGGTGGAGGGCCCGATGCCACCTGAGCTAAGGTGCTTTTTGACCATGGCATTGTATATATCCATCCAGCAAGGTCACTCCAGAAGCCTCCTTCGCTTTCACTTGAGCAGGCTTGTCGTTTCATTGATCTCGAGTGTCTCACACTGGCCTTCCCCCTACCTCCATAGCTCCCGCCATGAAGTCCTTCACGTCTGCGGTTCTAGCTGCCAGGTCCCTCGCGAGCCTACAGCAGCACGGCGTCGCTGCCGCCCCCTCGAATGCAACCCACTCAGGATACTGCAAAAACCCTCTCGTCAGACACGAGTGGCGACAGCTGTCTCTGGACCAGCGCCGGGACTACATCCGATCCGTAAAAAGTCTAATGGCTCTGCCGTCCGAGGGAAACGACATATGGCCCGGTGCAAAGTCTTATTACGACAATTTCCAGGGTATGCACATTTACGCGATGCACAAGGTGCACTTCAATGCAAGTTTTGTGCCGTTGGACATCCCGAGAGTCGAAATTGAGATGAGATGTCTAATTTTTCACCATGACAGGGTCCTTTTCTCCCGTGAGTGAAAGATGTCCAGTCCCTAAACCTGCAAATCTGCTCGTATCAACTGATAGTACACAGGTGGCGTCGGGGGATGCTTTATCTGTAGGAATCCGAGCTCCGCAACACATGCTGATATAGCGGTACACTTCCATACTGGGGCTTCAGCCTTGATATCACTGCCGAGGGCTTTTTCAACTCTCCAGTCTTTGATTAAGTATACGGTGTAATGGGCAACGGCTCATTCATTGAGGATGTGAGCGACAAAGATGAGTTTCCTGTCCAGAAACTGATCGAGATCCCGGGCAGAAGCGGTGGTGGTCATTTTATCAGAGACGTTTACAAGGTGAGATCTAGCTGACTTGAGTAACAAGGCTGCATTGTGGAGGGGCGTTTTACTAAGCACACTGTTCCCATGGCCTCGGTAAGTTCCAGTCTCTACTTTTAATACGATGGCCGGGTGTAAACTTTTGCAACGTTGACCAGTCAAGGATACTCTGTCAAATCTACACCCCAATGCCTCCGTCGCGACTTCAGTCTGCCTATCATTAAAAGCGCCCTTAGCGACGATGCCATCAGTCGGACTCTTTCAGCATCCTCTTTTTCCGAATTCAATTTGGCCATACAGAGTTATGGCATGCAGGTTAGCGACATGAACTTGCATGCGGGTTTGCGCATTGACATTGGCGGCGGTGTAAGAGATGTAGGAAGAGATGCCTCTCATGATAAATGTAACCTCTATTCCTCTTTGATGGTTAAGCTAACTTGTGATTCCCCGATAGTGCGCTGACATGTACTCGTCCCTGTGACCCCGTCTTCTACTTGGTACATGGTGCCCTGGATGAGATATGGAATGACTGGCAACATAAAGATATGTTTACTTACAACAATCTTCCACTGCATCTTTATAGCCCAGTCTGTTTTGAAGTTCCGATACTGACAACTAAATCCCTTTTCGCAGACCGGCCGGCGCGTAAGACGGATATTTGTGGCCCTAATGTGATATCCGGCTACCTGTTCACGTGTTTGTACAACTAATCCTGCCTACCAGAACGTCACTCTGGAGTACCTGCTGTCTTTCACTAATTTCAGCCACGATCTGATTGTTGCTGACATGGTGGATATTCATGGCGGCCCTTTCTGCTATAAGTACCAGTGAAAACATCCTGAACCATTTGGAGAGGAAGAGGATACTATTCGTGTAGCGTAGGCATATCTCTGATACGTGGATGAGGCATTAAACATACTTTAAGTAGCCAATTGACTATTCACCATTAAACGACGATTAATGATATCTTACGAGCCTCTTTCTTTAATTTGTATAACGCCAAGCTGGGGTCATCCCACAATTAAGGTCTCTGGAGCGTACTACTTGCTGCATGTTCACAAAACACTCTTTCTGATCAAATATTCTAACCATGTACATGTATTTGGGCTCTCGGGAACAGCACGAAGCAACTATAGATCCGGGCAATGTGTACCCAAGGCATCGAAGTCGTTCGCTGCCAGAGTCGGTCTCTTAAATGACGGTAGCTTCAGATTTCAAAGTAAAACAGGCTAAAGTTTTCCATGTTATCCGGCCTTGCCATATTAAGTGAGGAGGAACGTGTAAGTTTACTAAACGGGGACAGATGCCGTCCGGCCACTTCAGCTCAACGTGCATGAAACCTCTTACCCCATCTGCCACCATGAGACAACTCACCAGCTTATCGCCAAGAAACGTGCGCCAGGCGCCCCAAGCTCCAAGCTAGGAACGCCACTCACCTCAGCCGCAAATGTCCAGCCCCACGGCGCCTGTCAGTCCTACCGCCCGACAGTAAGAATATGGCGACTCTTAAGGTAGAATCAAGTCTTATACTTAATATTACTTAATTCGGATTAAAAAATCAGCCAATAATCACAATTAAAAGACGGCGATTATCGGTTATATTAAGAGATCGACGATAACGAGGATCGCTAATTATTAGCGACCGCTTAGCTTTACTAATTAAATAAGAAGTATATTCTTCGACGTAGCTTACGCTATTATAAATATATTATTTTTATTAAATCGTTAGTTAATTATCTCACTTATTCGTAAGCTTTAATAAGAGAATATTTCGTTTATACGGGGTAGTTTATTAATAAGTATGCTATTTATAAAAACAATATAATATATATACTTTAATAATATAGTATATATTTTCGAAAGTTCTTAACGCTAAAATATTATTAAAAATTATTTTTAATATTAAGACTAATTTGAAATTCTAAAATATATATAACTTTTTTTCGAAAATATTTTTAATAATAATTAAGAAGGTATAATAGTTAAAAAAACTTTAAGTTTTTATTAATAATACTTTTGAAATATATATTATTTTTTATAAACGGCGAAATAAGCTTAATAATTTAAGAAAGCCGTTTTTATAAGAAATAATTAACATACTATTATTTATTAATTTAAGTAATTATTAGGTCTATTAATAAAGAAATTGTCGGATTAGAAGCCTAATTCGACCTCG
The DNA here is from genome assembly GCF_001831195.1 of Colletotrichum orchidophilum. Taxonomy (NCBI): domain Eukaryota; kingdom Fungi; phylum Ascomycota; class Sordariomycetes; order Glomerellales; family Glomerellaceae; genus Colletotrichum; species Colletotrichum orchidophilum. The sequence goes on from NW_019173048.1 coordinate 41,093, forward strand.
AGTTAGCGCCAGCGTAGGGACTATCTAAGGGTCTTTATATTAGCGTTTGACCGGCGATTTAACTAATGGTTAGAACCTTTTTTTTCTATTTTACGTAGAGATTAATATAAAAGTAATTAACCTTTCGTTATTACGGTTCGATTAAATAAATTACTTTATGATTACGTAAACTAATATTAATTAATAATTTAATTATTATCGTAAATTAATAAAGCTATTATAAAATAAAAAAGGCGACCTTTTAATACCGCACGGGATAAAAGAATTACGCTATTTTAACCTTTTATAAAGATTAAAAAAAAAAAAACGACTTTTTAACACCGTATAAAATAAAAGATTTCCGATCTTTTAAATTTTTATTAAAAAGGAGGTGTTTACTACGTTAATAACGCTTTTAAATAATTTATTAATAGAACTATTTAAATTAACTACTGACCGTTAAAAAAGTCCTTTTTTTTTATACTTTTTTTAATTTTAAAAAACTTTTTTTTTTATTTTTTTTTTATTTATTTTTTATAATAAATACGCGAATCTATTTATTTTATATTTATATTAATTACGACCGGATCGCGTAATATTTATGTTTATTTTACGGCCTACGAAATATAAATATAAAAAAAAATATAAAAAATAAATTATATAATCTATTTAATTTTAAAAACGTAAAGAATAAGCTTTTAATAAAAATATATTAAAGCGCCGCGCAATTAAGAATTAAAAAGATTTTTTAAATAGATTATATTTACGTTTTTTAATAAAAGTAAAAGTAAAGGAAATAACCCTAACGAATTTAAATTATATAACAATTAAATTAAAAAAGAAATCAAAAATATAAATAAACTTCGTAAAATCTTATTTAATTTAACTTTTTTTTCGGCTTTTTTATTATCTTTTTAAATAAATGAATAAAATACTGCTTTAACGACGATTTATAAGTAAAAATAAAATTATTACGAGATTTTTAAGCTTAATTAGCCTATTATAAGTATTTACCGTACGAAAGTAATAAGTATTTTTATAATTTAGTAACGGGCGTTAAAAGAAGAGGCTAGGGCTAAGGTAATCCTAAAGAAGAGAAAATTAAAAACGGATTTAAAACGGTTTTTTTATACTTATTAAAGGGAAGTAGATTACCGAATAGTAATAATTTATTTAACGAACGTATACGCTTCTTAGGTATTTATTTAAAGAGAAACGTATATGTTTAAAACGTTATTAAATTAACTATAATTTATTTTATTAAAGTATAGTAAAACTATTTAAATTAAGTAAAAGGAGCTTATAATAATTAAAAACGGTGTTAAAAGTTTATTTATAAAATAAGGGATAAATATAAAGAATATTATAAGGTAAACTTAGGGTATAAGAACCGATTTAACTTTTAATAATAAGTCGAGCGACGATAAAAAACTACTACCATTGCTTTTAAATAGGTTAAATTTTAATATATTAAAAACTAATACGACGATTATTTTAAATTTTAATATAAGCCGTAATATGATTTTAAGCGAGTTAAGCCAGGCGTAAATAAGAGTGCCTATCCCGGATTAATAAATTATTATTAATATCTAAATATATTAAAGAAAGTAGCTATACGACGATACGGACGATCTTAATAACAATTAAATTAATACGGCGTTATTATTTATAATTAAAATATATTATAAATAAAACTTAGCCGAGCGAACCTTATTTTATTATATAATTAATAATTTAGGTTATTAGCCTAACGATTAATTTAAATTTATAAATAAACGGATTATTAAAGAATTTAATAAGTTTATTTATAATAATAAGGTTTTACTAAACTAAACGTTAGTAAAGTAGCTTTATAAGACCTTTATAACAATAGTTTAAATAATTAATTTTTTAATTTAGTTTAAAGCGTAAGTTAACCGGGTAGTAAGTTAATTTAAATAATTTACTTAGCGGACTAAAAAACCTGAATTCTTATTTAAAATTATAAACGGAGCTATCTCGGTTTTAAGATTTATATTAATTAAAAGGATATTATTAAAAATAAAGTTATTATTATTTTTATAAACCTCTTTTATAGCTAACGGATCGTTAATAAAAACGAGGCTATTTAGCCTTATTTAATTAAATATGAGTATTAAATTATAATTAATTAACTATAGCTAACGCGGCCTTAATCTTTTTTTTTAAATAGGCCGTAAAGATTTAAGCTTAGAAGCGGCTAATATATAGTAATTAACCGATTTAAATAAAATCTTCTTTAAAAAAAAGAAGTACTTAAAGGGAAAGTATAAGGTTTTATAAAAAACTTTAACTATATTCTATATTAATTATAAAAAGACTAGGATTTAAGATTATTAATATTATTTAGCGATTATTATCGTTTTTATTAAAAAGGTTAAGGAATATTATTATTAAGTCGTATATATAATAGTCGATTAAAACGACTTTATTACGATTATTAACGCCCTTTAAAGCCGTTTTAAAATTAACAATTAAAAAAAAAGGCTTTTTATTAAACTTAAAGCCTTATTGTTTAGATCGGTAATAAAAGAAATAGAAGGTAAACCGAAAATAAAGATTTTTAAAAAGCTTATTTTACGGATTAATAAAATTAATAAAACCTTATTAATAAAGGGAATTAACGAACGAAAAGTCGATTATTTATTAACTATAGTTTAATAGGTTAATAAGGTAAGATTTATTTTATAAAGCTAGCTTAACGATTATAAAGCGCTTTATATTTAATTTAAAACCGGTTTTAATATTAAAATTAAGATATTTAAATAATAATAGTTTTAAATTAATAAAGAACCGTATTGATAGTACTAAGTTAACCGTATTTATAACGATAAGGGAAGAGAAGCTAAATACGGCGCCCGATCGTAAGGTTAAAACGGAAGAACAGCTCTAAATAGCTTTTAAAAGCCTTTTATAGTAGGGTTCCGTAAACCTTAAAAATACTACGTATATTAAAAAGAGGGTTATTAGTCTAATAGTTATTTAAAAAAAGAAAGAATCAAAGTATACGAGCGATATAAAAGGGCGAAGGGAACCGTTAATAAAATTAATTTAGTTAAATATAATTAGTTTTTTGTCGATTATAAGGGTAGATCGCTCGAGATTATAAACTTTATTATAAGGTTTAAAAATATAGAAGATCTAACCGTTTATTTAATTAATGACGACGAGGATCTAGATGTTTTAGATAAGACTTAATAGTTTTATTTTATTTTATTAATAATTAGCTATTTAACGTTTAATAAGAAGTAAGTTATAAAAGTTTTAAATAAATAGGCTTTCTTTTACGGCTAGTTACGATTTATTAATAAAGAGATTACTTAATTTTAAGACTTTTTAGTTTAATTTAAAATAAAAACCTCTTATTTTTAACTTTAAATAAATAAAAAAGGAGGTAATTTTAAAAAAGAAATAGGCTTAGTAATAGTGTTAAGACTTTTTTTATACGATCTAATTAACTAAATAGAAAGGATTATATAAACTTATTTCATTAATAATCGATATAGATTAAAGATTTTTTAAAAGATTATTTTAAATACGGGAGTTTTAAAATAGTTAATAGGGGGAGAAAAATAGTTCTAAGCTTTAAAAAAGATTTATTTAGCTAAATTTAACACCGCTAAGGCCGGTATCGTTAAAATTACGTTTAAACTAAACGAATAGATCGTTAAGATCGAAATAATTAATATTTAAACCTAGTTCGGCATTATAACTTTCTATATATTACTTATTAATACGCCTTTTTTTTTATACTTAATAGATATAGATCGCTTTAATATTATATTTAAAAACTTTATAAATAGGATTATTAACGGTAAAGTATTTAAAACCGTTAAATAACGATAGGGCTACGCTTTTATAAAGCTTAAGACCGGTATTTATTAATTTATTATTTTATAAAAACCGAATTACGGCGCTTTTATTAAAAGTTTAATTACTTATCGGTTTAAAAGCTTTATATTTTATTTAAATAGTTAAATAACGACATTAAGATCGCGGTAATAAAATATTTAACTAAATTTTATTATTAATATTAAATAAATACATAGAGCCTATAACGATTTAAGTTTAAAATCTACGACGAGCTTAATTTTAATTAAAAAATAGTAATAAACGTTTTTTATTTAAATAGCCGGTTAGTTTTTTATATAATCGATTTAGCTATTTTTTTTTAAAATAGGGTAGTTTTTTACCGATTTTTAAATAAAAACGGTTTAGGTAGCGTTAAAAGCGTAATAGATCGATATATATTAAAGCCTATTTAACGGTATATAAATTAATACCGGAACTAGTTTTAAATTTATTAAATTTAAAAAAAACGTTAGATTATATAAGATTAAGTTAAAAATAATGCTAATTAAGGCTTATTATAATATCGGTAAGATCGAACGAGCTTATTAATAGTTAAAAAGAGCGTTTAAAATTATTAAAAATAAAAGCTTAGATTTTATAAACGACGATTATTTATAAGTAACGTTGAAGTATTATAATAATATTACCGGACTATAAAGTCTAATTTTAATACTTTTAATATTCGGATTGTACTTTAGAACTATTACTTTATCGTCGCCGTCGCCCGATATTATTTAAAAAGCGTAAGCGATTAAAAAAGTAATACGAGCTTTATAAAATCTAAAGGTAAAAAGGTAAGTTAATAAAGCCTTAGCGGTACGTAATAAGCTTAATATATTATAGAATTTTAATATCTTATTAAATTTAAATATATAAGTCCAGAGAGATATTATAAATAAATAAACCGGACCGTATAAACTAATTTTTATTAATAAGCGCTCTTATATAGTCGTAAAGGATTAAAATAAATTACTTAAAATTGCGATAACGGCGATCCGATTATATAATTAAGTAAATAAAAAAATAATTTATAGGGAAAAAAAAGAAAAGCTAAGGGAGGTCGAATAATCACCTTTTATTTAAAAAGGTAAAGATTAAATTGATTAATTAAAAATCGTTTTTAACAAAATTATTATAATTAATAAATCGGATAATTAATTACTAAATCCGCTATGACGGCGGCGAGGTCGGCTTTAAAAAAACTTAATTCTATAGCTTTTTAATTATAATAGATTAATCGATAATTATATTAATATTTTTTATTTAATTAAAAAGAAAATAGACTTTAAATTAGTTTTTAAATTATAAAAAAAAGGGATTATTACTGTAGAGGGTAAGCCTTACGAGGCCTTAGATATTATTAAAATAAAAACTTTATAAGATCGAGGCGTATATCGCTTTGTTTTATACGATTTAAATAAGTACGCTAATCTACGGATTTTTAAATTATATATAATTTAAGAGATTAAAAATAAAGGAATTAATGCGCTGTATAAAAAATCTCGTTACGTAATTTAAAGATATAGCGATATTAAAAAAGCAAAATTATTTATATAATTGCCGACGGTTTAAAAGAGTAACTAACGGTTAATATTAGTTTTAATCCTTTCCTTTATTAAAGATAGATATTACGTATAGAATAGGGATATTACGTAAGCGTATATATAATCCGCTATTAATTTAATACAAAAGATCTTTACTTACCTCTTAAAAAAAATAATTAATAAGTATTTAAAGGGCATAATTATCGAAATATTTAAATTACTATATAAGTTAATAGAATCGGGAACCTATTAATAGGCGACTTATTACGATTTCTATATTAAATAGTTAAATATAATTACGTTAATTAACGATTTATATTTATTAATTTTTAATTATTTAAAAGGACTTTATAAGATTATTAATATATAAACCGACGATATACTAAGCGTATCTAATATCGAATTTATATAAAAAAAAAATAAAAAGCTTAAAAAGGCCGGATTTATTACTAAACCGAAAAAGATTTTTATTGCTAATTATTTATTAATATTTAATAGCGGGATCTTTATAATTAAAAGCGATATTATTATTTTCTATTAAAAAGGGTAAAAAAAGAAAATTACCCTCGTTAGCTTTATATTACGTAATTAATAAAAAAAATATCGGGTAGAATAAATAAAAGGATCGTATATTATTAATATCTACTAATTAAAAGTAATATTTAATACTATAAAAGTAACGTAAGCTACGGATCTAATTAAAAAAGACGTTACTGTACTAAATAAACGGTTAAATTAATAAGTAATAAACCTTAATCGCGGGTTAACTTATTATCCATTAGATCTAGTTTTTACTAAGCTCTATATTTTTATTAATAAATCGTTTATAAATAATATAAATTTAACTTTTTAACTCGGATATATTATTATCTTAATAAACGAGGCTATAAAAGATAATAAGTTTATGATATATAGTAATATCGTTTATTATTTATTAATTAAAAATAAAAAAGTAATTAAAAGCGTTTTAACCTCTAAGGTTTATAAAATAATTAACGGTATTAACTTTACCTACGTAATCTTTATTATATTTAAACGGATTATAGATCGATTAATTTTATTTATAATATTAACGATCGTTTATATAGATTTTTATTTATTATATAAGTGCCTTATTAAATTAAGTATTATTAAAAAAAAGAGGTTAATAATAAATATTATAACCTTATAGTAATCGTATAAACGACGTAAAATTTTTAAGATTTATTAAATTAATAGCGAAGATAATTTAATAGATATTTTTATTAAATAAAACCTAAACTTAGGTTTAGAACGATTTATTAATAACGAAACGATTATGGTATATATAGAAGGATAAGTTATATAGAAAGGGCTTAAGAAGGAAGCGGAAAAGGAATTATAAATATTATTTTTATCGGCGTATTATATGCTATTATAAGATTATTGAATTGCTTTTTTAATTATACGAGTTTAATAATAAAAGAGAGATAGTTAGTATCGGATTAGAAGCTTAATTCGACCTTGAGTTAGCGTTAGCGTAGGGATTATTTGAGGGTCTTTATATTAGCGTTTAACCGGCGATCTAATTAATGGTTAGAACTTCTCTTTTCTACTTTACGTAGAGATTAATATAAGAGTAATTGACTTTTCGTCACCACGGTTCGATCGAATAAATCACCCTGTGATTACGTAAACTAACAGAAATAGATTTATAATTACGTATTACGGCCAGCTAGTCGTAATAAGGGTTTATATTAATAGAAGTCGGGACTACGATACTTATAAATAATAATTATTATTAAAATAGCTTTAAAAAGGCTATTATTTATAAATCGTAAAATAAATAAGGCTTCAGTAATTAATTATAGTCTTATTAAGTAAAGTTCTTAATAAAAATAATTAAAAATAATTATAAGATCTAATACGAAATTAATTATTAAAAAAGTTATAGAAGTCTTATTCTTAAGCCTTACTTAAGTCTATCTTATATATAAATCCTAATCAAAGATATATCTTTTGTCTATATATTTCCTTAACGGATCCCGTATTATTAAGATATAAAATCTATTTAATTAAAAAACGAACTCTATATATTAAATATACGGAGTTTTTTATTTTATTATTATATAACTTATCTATACTTCTTCCGTTTTATAAGGGTAATATATATATTCCCGTATTTTATATTATATATAATATAATAGCCGCCGTAGGCCTGCGGGGCGAGTCTCTAGTCTTATTATATATATTAGGTCGTAACATTACGGTAAAAAGCTTCAAAAAATATTTTAAAGTTTAAATATTATTACGTAAGTAAATAATTATTAAGTGCTTAGCTAATTAAAACGGAGTTAAAAGCATATATTACGGAGGTACTATTTAAAAGCTTTTATTAATTTACGTGTAAAATACACATCGAGCATCCCGGTGAACCCCCGCACCAATAGCCGGGTGTTCCCTGCAGTATATACTATCGAGCGAGTTGAGAAGAATCAGAGTGACAAGCAGCCGTCCTTGGCGCGCCGTCTCGTCGCCGCTTGGTGGTCGACGGTCTTAGTTGAATGATATTAGCTAAGGTGACCGATCGTCGTGTCGGATATTGTGCCCTATGCAGCTCACTGTCTGCGGGCTGGGGTCCGGTCTGAGACCCCGGAGGGGTTTTAAGGTTTATGTAAGGGCCGCCGGCGCTGTCACTAGCCAACCCCAAAGTCCGTGCCTCGGGTACGGACGGTCGTAGCTCGAACGGGCTGTGAACGCCAAGCGTTTTTCTCACGTTTTTCTCACGCCCCTATCGGAAAGCACCCTGTGGCGTCGTTCGAGCTAGAGGTACCGCACTGTTTTGTTGCGCTGAGTTTACGCCCACCCCCAGGCCCCCACCGAGGCCATTCCCGCCAGGGACACCAGACGGTACAAGCCGTAACGTCTAGGCCCGATTAGAGGGGACGGACGGACGAGTTAGCGTACTATCGTCCACTAACCGGATCAGGACGTCGTTCGCGGGCCAATCATATTTGCTACAGCCGACTTCATTACCTCATTATACACTAAACTAGAAGTGCTCGACGCGATAGGGAAGACGGGTTTCGATAGCTAATAAGTGACTGCCGATGCTCTTAGAGGCGCCGAGGGTTTTTAGGGACGCATAAGTTCCCGAAGTAAATAGGGCATAAGCCAGGCCAATGTCCCGACAGACCAATATACAGGGCGTAGAGGCTTCTTCTCTCAACTCGAGTAATGCTCAGTTAGATTTATGCTTTCGAGCGGCAGCATCACGCGGAGAGCATTACAGCCAGTGCGATCATAGTAAGAGAGTATAGGAGTAGGTGCAACTTTCTTAACAAGAAACCCGCGTCTGTTCCTAATTAACCTAGGGGCATAGCAAGATTATAGTAGCCGATCCGTAGTAGGGATCTCGAGACAGGATATACTCGTATTACTAATTCTTCAACAACGCCGCCGCCACCAAAATAAAGTTTAATTCCCCCGTTAAGAAATATCTTAGGACTTCAATCACACCGCACTAAGTATAGGGCCGGCCGTCCTCCGAATACGATTCCTACCGGGGCTTTATAAGACGTAACGTTCTCCGAGTTCTCTTGCGTTAGCAATAGTTAAATACCTAAAGAATCCGTTATCAATAAGTTAACAACACGAACATCATATCTAAGCCTAGCTTTACCTCTGCGAACACCGTCGCTCCAACGGCAACCGGGAACCTAATCGACCTTTACTACGTTATATTTAGTATTAATTATAACGTTTCCACTCTCCTCGTTCTTTTACGGCTTTACCACAAGCACTATTCAAATTATTTCAGGCTAAGCGATAATAAGTAATCACGTAGCCGAAGGACGTACAGCAGAAAACATAACTAACGTACTATACCTAGTGTAGGCGGTCTTTTCTTAGGTAAGTACGAGATAGGAGTTCACGTTCATAAGACCAAAGACTTATTGCGGCACGCTAGGTATTTTCGTCCGCCATGCAAGTTCTAATAATAGGCAAGTATACCCCCCAATAGCAGACCGGAGAAGAAGTGCTAACGAGGTCGACGTAGTCGCGATATCTATAGGTATAATCTGCTTCCCGCAAGGATCCATTCCAGACGATCGATTCCAGATATACGTCGAGGTGCGTACCGTAACCTTTTTAAACAAAATAACCATAATTAATAAGTAGTCATAGCTCAGTTACAATACGGCGCCGGCGTTTATATTATCTATTAACTATGCGAAGGTATCCATACTCTACTTTTATCTAAAATTGTTCGGGCGGTCCGGGCTGTTGTTGAACACCGCTATAAAGATCACACAAGGTGTTGTAATTACGATCACAGTCGCTATCACTCTGCTACTATACCTCTCGCGCTTATCAAGTCTATTACTCGATACCGTGGCGCTCTTTTTAACAACGGCTACCTCAAACATCATCATAAATATTTTGTTGCTAATTCTCCCAATGCCCGCTATGTTTAACCTCTAGATAGCACTTAATACTAAGCTTCTTATCGCAGGACTATTCGGTCTAGGCTTCCTATATATCGTCATACACTAGAGCTTCGATTAAGAACTAACATAGATCGCAGAACCACTATTATCTCTACCCTCCGGCTATATCTTCTCATCCAGATTCAAGGCAGCGAGGACCTAACATAGGACGCCGCGCCGGCTAATATCACTTCGTACATTTTACAGAAATACAACCTATAATAATTACTAACGAACGAAAGGTTCCTCAAAGTCAATCTCCTTCTGATTTACGCTTATATGCCCGCTGTGCGCCAATTCTTTAAAGACCTTAAGCCCGACTCCTCTATAGTAAGTCGATCCACCTTCACAAACCGAGTCTCAGGGACAAGACGGTCACCTCTGGAAAGCTTAAGTTAAGTTCAATTACGCAATACCAATGTAAAATTAAGAATCCTTGCCCCGAGAAGTCAATCAAGCGGCGCGGATAGTGCAATATGAAAGTAGCCAGACAGAGCCAAACTCCCTATCTAAACAGGTTAGCCGAGAAAAGGTAGATTACATAACTACCGAACCCAGCCCTACCGGCCGCTACACGTATGCTACTATTCGGCTTACCCGGTTTCGCTAACGTCTACCCCAAATAGTCTAATAACGTAAACAATACCCCGCTCCTCTACAATAGAGCCATAGTCTTACACTCTAGATACGAAGGCCGGGGCTGCCTAGCACTAGCGTCTATAATAGCTATCCCAGACCTCGTTTCGTTAACATAACTATCCTTTCCTACGTAATTAAGCGGTGAGCGATCGTAAGCACTTTAGCAAAATACTTATAACTAAATATGGGCGAATTTAAAAAGTCGTAAGTATAAAAACCCGACTTTATCCCTATCCCTTTTAACCTCTACGATTAATCACGGTCTCCTTCCGCATCTCTTAAGTAATTATAAAATTTTTTTATCTCATGGTCGTATTTATTTTAACAGCTATTATTATCAAATTAGCCACCGTTAAATATTTTAAAATTAAATATATATATCGGTAATCTATATACTATTTTTATACTAACGCTAAGTTAAAAATATTTCGCTCTCTTAAAAGACGACGTATTTTTTAAAAAAGTTTTAACTCCGTACAATAAAGATTTTTACTATCGTTTAAAATCGTATTACTCCGCTAATATAGCTAAGCCACCTCGCTATATAGTATTACTTTAGACCGCTAAAAACGTCGCCAAGACTATCTAAATTATATCTACTTAAGACTATCATTTTAAGATAAAAAACGGGGCTTACTCGGCGTTTTATAGTTTAAACGGGCTTAAGGATAAGATTATAATCGATTTCGGTAAGTATCGCCTCTTCGTTTACTATTAAAACTCATGTAAAATAAGCTATATAAACTCGATTAAATATAAACCGACCACCGACATCGCTTCCGTCCGCCTAGGCTTAAACTAAGGAGATATATACTCCGCTCTAGATTCGTTTAGTATTACGGCTATTAAAAAACGAGCTTTTATCGTCGGGGTTAGGGTTTTATTATAGGCGATAAGGTATATATACTTTACTACTCTGCGTATAAGACCGTCGCAAACCTAATAAAAACTAAATTCTTCCTAATAAAAAAAAACTAACTCTTAATAATACTTTTTCCACAGCAATAAAAAAGGATTCGCTTACGATAATATTATTAATTTTAAAGTTATTCTCGCTAATAATACTATTATTAACGCTAACGTATATAAGAACGCTAGTCTTTAAAAAGCTTTTAAAGGGGGCTTAGGAAACTTTAATTTCGTTACACAAGTTAATATCAATAAGTAATGAATAATATCGTATCGTAAGCATACCTAATAAAACGCAATAATAACTAACTTTTCCACAAAGGTCGTCCGTTCGATCTAGAATAAGGCGGGATTACAACTTACGACTTAAGCAAAATAAGCAACGTAGTCAACGCTTACGTAAATTTCGTCAATAACATAAACAAAAACCCGGCTAGCCAGGCCATTATAACTCTATTATATAGCCAGTAAGGGTTAAGCCTCGTCGCAATATTAATAAACAGTAACGCGAAAAGTTCCGCACCCGCCTTCTAAGAATTTACTAACATTACCAACGTTTTGAACATAGCTCGCGTCGAATCTATCGTAAATATAATTCCTAAGTTCACCGAACCAACTCCCCTAAGACTTTAATACGTCTCATATCGAAATTCACTAAAAGGGCGACGTAACTAACCATAACACAACGCCGATTAAAAAACCGGTATAACCTTATACGACGCCCCTATTATAAACTTTATTCTTCATACCGTACCCAAATACATAAAGAAAATACAGCTCGCAGCTCTAGTCTCCGACTTCGAGCTTCTCACTCAATTCCAACCTATAACCAAATCGATAATAGCCCATAGCAACGAACGAGGCGGCAACGTCCTCGGCCTTAAAAAAGTAGTCACAAACGGTCCGGCTCTCATATAGCTCCTAACACTCACGGTAAATACCGCAGAAAACCAAAAATTAATCTTACCTCTCTTACTCGAACTTAAGCGTATCATCAACAAGTATACTAATAAAGAGGGACTTCAAGAAGACTAAGAGTTCCTAAACTACAGCGGCCTTAATCAAACGCCAATTTTACACTATAACAAAAAAACAGTCCACTTCATAAAGAACACTTCGTTAAAATACGACCTAGGCAAAGTTTTCCAAGACCTTCGGAAGACGGGCTTTCGGATCCCTATTTAAGTCCTACTAATCGACAGGTATAATACGGAGAAGGCAAGAGCGGCCGTAACGTTTCAAAATATCTAAATTCCAAAACGCAGGCTATTACCTATCTAACTTTCACTAATATTTAAACAACGAGATCACTTTAAACAATAGACACATAAAATAAATACCTACCTAACTCATAGCGGTACCGATATACCCTAAAAATTCGCAATCGAAGGGATAATTATATCGGCTAATAATCAACGCCACCCCCTCCATATAACTAAAGAGCGCCACCCCCACTACGACTTAGACCTTACATACTCGTAACAAAGGCAGTCAAACAAACGGGGCAAAGCGGGCCGTTACACCCCTTAACCGGCACAACGGCACAGATAAAATCTTACACTACATACAGCTCTAGCATATAGCGCAGCTACCGGCCGGAAGTTATCCATCTATCTATCGAAACATAAATAAGAATCGCGGATGCAACTACGGCAAAAAAAAAAATAGCTATTCTACTAAGAGATTAAAGGAAACTAAGGCGGCTAAGATATCCTCATAAGTAGAAAGCATACTAATAATAATCAACGAGAATAAGTAGTTAATTCTCAAGGTCGTAAACGGAGCTAAATTTATAAACAAAAGTATCATCCACTCGCTAAGACTCAAAAAGGTCATTATTAGAGATAGACTGTCTTTGTTTATTAGCCCTCCCAACGGTATCATCCTCTAGTCTAACTAGATTGCTGGATTGGTATTTCCCAATTCACCTGCCGGTATAGATAGACCGCAGCAAGAGCAATGAGAAGTGCTTGGAAGCTAACATCAGCGAGGTTCACCTACGCCTACGGGTTCGGGGCTAAGTACTACTGCAAAAATGGTCATGTAGTCGTCCTTCTAAAGCCCACCGGCGTATTGTTTGCTTGTGAATAGACGAAGTGTCACAATGACTAAGACGAGGCTGCAGCTGATGATAAGCGCCCGTTGGACTTCCGTCCTTCGCGATGCTTTTGGATACGCTTTGTATAGGGCTCCCTCCACCGTCGTTGCAGCTTTATAAGGTTAGATGGGCTTCCAGACTAAATAGGAAACGGCGGGGCCAACTTAGTTGATCGTCGAACGGGCAGTTTGTCTGTACATATGTCGAAAGCTGCGATTGGATAGCAATGTTGGGACAGATGTACGTAGTCGCGTCTTTTGGATCGTAGGCGGACGTGATGAATGTTTTGCTGATGTACTTAGAGTGGATGATAGATGGCCCGTTAGCGTGACGAAAGCCCGGCCGATGCTACGAGTACTTACGGCGCACGACGGAACTTGCGAGAGGATCTCGGCGGCCGATGTTGCTTTCACGGCGGCAACAGCAAGCTGGAGGACCAGCACTGCGAGAGCCGACGATCGACGAGACATTATATAGGGAAGTCCGACGGGAGGGCGCGAGAATGCTGGTGCAGACGTTGCCGGTGGTACCACCGGTGTTTCGACGCTGGTCGAGTTGGCATCCTGCAGCTGGTGGTCGATCCGCTGCGGGAGAGACTTAATGAAATAGATGGGATGCGTATAGTACGGTACGAGAAGACGTTTCTGGTTTTGATCGTAGTACAGTCGACGAAACTTGTTTCTTGCGCTGAGGCGCGAGAATGATAAGGAGCTATTTACGCCGCTGGTGGGCACTTTGCGGACGAATCCCTCATTTTTTGCTTCCGCTCCTTCGCCGGGAGTTTTACGGTAGCGTTGGGCTCCGTCTTTCGATGCTTCGTGCTTCGCCGCTTGGCTTTAAGTAAAGGTGAGCGAGGTGCTCTGGGACTCCATGCAAGCCATCGCCGGCATCACTAATGTGTCGCTTCTGTCATCGTCGTAAAGGTAGAGCTTGCGTCGCTCAGTAAAGAGCATAGGACATTGCATGTAGACCACTCCCTGGACGTTTGATAGATACTGGGGCAGGTCGGCTCCTCACGCGTGAGCGGGATGGAAGGAAGACGAAATCTTTTTCCAGGAATAGTCACGAGCAAATTACATGTATAAAACAACACACCCTCCTACGTAATAAACTCAACAACTACTCTGTGTCGCTGTCATCCTCTGCGTCAGACGCATAGCTTTTATCCGACACGTCTGAGCCCTCCGCAAAGTCGGATTCGGCACCGCCGTGCTCGTCGTCTAACCGCCCCGTATCCGATAGGTCTGAGCCTTCGCCAGATTCAATGTCAGAACGGGAAGGCTCGTCGTCCTTGTCGTTGAACAGATCATCATCCACGTCACACATGGAGTGGCCCGCCGACTCTAGCTCATCGTCGCTGAGCGTGTCGAGGAGTAGCTCCGCCGGGTCTACAGAGCTTATCTGGAAGATTGCTCATGTCCGGTGCATGGTCGACTTATAGGTGTCGGGAAACAAGATTCGCACGCAGCAGTACATATTAAGCATTTTTCTTAATATTGAATCGTCGCAAAGATCGAAAGTCGCCGGTAAGATCCCGGGGTGAACAGCGTCTTCCGGCGCATCGATTTCCTAGATGCGCGCGGCAAACATCAAGACCTGCTCCAGCACTTTGGTGGCAATAGGCATGTTTCCAAATTCAAAGTTCAGTGCCTTGTCGAACTCGAACAACAGGTTGGTCCTATTATCCGACGGGCCGTCGTCACCTTCATCGGGTGACTCCCGGACTTTTAGGCACGCTAGAAGCGCGGCGACCTTGATAACAAACTTTTTGCTTTATAAGGGCCCACAAAGACAGCTTATGATGTAGGCGATGAACCGGTTTCCCGCGGTGCTGTTCATATCCTCTCTGACCCTGTTTAGCGGCGGGTACTACGTGTCGTCGGTTAGCCCGTTGTGAGGGTAATTGACCGCTAGGCAGATGGCGAGGCAGCACCGCTCATTTTGTCTCAGCAGGTTGGTCCTAGGTCCCATTAGCAGGATACTCCTGTGGCATTGTGATAGAGCGCCGCTCACTATATAGAATCCATGACTCCTCCTAGCGCGTCCATGGCGACTTAGCAGCCCAGCTTACGCCTTTGCTAATAACGAGATTTATATCGTCAGCACCGTGGCTCCAGACTACCTTTCTCTTTGAACAAGGCACATTGTGCTTTTCGTACGTGTCGTCCCATGTTGACGTCCGACATTGTCTCCCAAGAAGCGTATCTCCACGCGACCGGACTTTGAGAAGCCATTATCGGCTCGGCGGGCAGCGGTTGGCGTTGATGGCCGTTTCCGCAACGACGCCAGGACTATAGAGGTAGTCTCGAAGTTGATACTGAACCGCACGATATTAATGGAGTCTGCTGTGTCGAAATGAGATTACCTCGCGGCTTATTCACCCGTGAAAGCTCTAGCTTATTTCTCCACTTATCGAGTTGGCGACGGAAATAGCCCGATATGGCGTTTAGAATCTTGTCACGGCTTACGAGAAGTATATCTCATCTATATCTGGCTTCCATTTCGCGCTCAGCAGTTGTCCTTATATAAAACGATCCACGACGCCCACCTGCTTCGGTAACGCACCGGCACCCCGCCGCATTGCGATGGTAATACTATAGTAGCTAGACCTTTAAAGCGCCCTCGTCGGTCAAACGGCTTGCCGCGCCTACTAACCGATATAGATAACGCCGTCGCGGCCTTGGGCGGGAGAACCTATGCAACCGACCTTACGGACAGTACCATATAGTCTCAGAAGGCACCGGTCAGTAAGGAGGAACGTCTAGAAGAACTCGTGAGAGATTCCGGCCGCCTCAGGCAAGAGCTTGGTTATTGGAAAGGTGTGGCCCTCACAGGGACCGCCTTCATGTCCGACGTCGAACAAGCTGTGGTGCGGCTTCGAGATATTGTCAGCCGTTTCGAGAGCGTCATGAATGAGACAAACGCTGTGTCTGCAGAGGAAAGTATAGGTGATGGTTATCCGTTTGGATCTGGGTCGAGCAAAGGGGTGGAGGGACAGGCTTTAGACGAGCTAGACTTGCTAGTAGCAGAGGATGATCTTGGTGTACTCTTTGCTCTAGTCAGGCGGGGCCGAGAAGGGTATGAATTCGAGGCTGTCAAGCCGGAGATCAAGCGGACCAGGCCACCATACAACCCTGGAGGTTGGCTCTGACCGTGATGCCATAGAATGAGATTGAGCCTTCATGCCCATGCTTACAAATGCATCATCGCTGTCATTGTCGTGGGACACTTCTGTAATCGAGAGTTGTAGGCTTCTCGTTTGGTCCCCGGCTAATAGACCGTTGCCGCACGCGCTAAATGAGATGTTTTAGGGTTACCCCTCGGAGCTCGGCGTAGCCAGTGACGCAAGTAGGTGGCCGGCCGTGAACGCCAGGTCCAAATAGCTTCGTGTCGATAGATCAAATTGATTGGGAAGCGAAGAGCGATGCCTCCTTGGTAACCAGACGACGCGTATCGTCTTGACTGGCGTTTCTGGGGTCGCTCTAGCCGTGGTGTTCCGGTGTGGTGGGCCGGTGTGTCCCAGGCTCCAGCGCGCCAACGACGTCCGCAATTAGCCCTACTTAGGCACTGGGTAAATTGAAGCAAAACCAGCTAATCGATCGCCTTTTTGTTAGTGGATTCATTCGCGGAATAAAAACCTACCGCGTCCTGCCCTTTTTTTGGGCTGTCTTCTTCTTGCTTGCTGAATCCTAGCCTTTTCCGTTTCTCATCCTTTGTAAATTGACGACCTTAGCAACTTTATTTTTAACGTTAGCCTCCCCTTTTTAGCTTTTTATCTCTCCTGCGCGTCCTTGTTGACGAGGCCTGTCCTAACCGTTCCGACCGTTTATTTGCTGGCGTGACTTATTGTGCGAGCGGGATCGGGTACTCGTCGGAATTAATTTAGAGCGCAGCATTCGCAGCTTCACGTTTGAGTTCGTGACTAGACACCCCGGTCATTTTACTGTTCGCATAATAGCTATACATGCACTTTGAGCCGGGTCGGAGCCTTGCCGGATGCGTCTCGTTTAGGAGGACCGCGCTGAGGAAATGCTGCGAAGGGCGAGAAAGGACGATGCTAGTATGACTATAGGTAAGTACCGGCTCCTCTCTTGCTCGGTGTCGGCTATTGCGCTTCTCCGTGTTCTTTTAACCTTATAAAAGCAGTCGAGAAAGGTTTTAATATACCGCCTTGTGACCCGGACGATCCCGATTTTGATGTCCACGAAGTTATCGCGGTGTGTGAAGATGAGGGCTAATTACTTGAAGTGATTGAGCAGCGTCTATAACTCCGCGCCCGATACTATTCCCCCGGCCTTATTTATTTCCGATTTTTTTTAATACCTAACGGTATATTAATTAATATTACGACTTAGCTATAGATCTGAGCGAATTGTATTAAGTTATTAAACAAAACGCTTTACAATAAAACCGGTATTAACGGCTTAGTTCTATTTTACTTTAAAATTATTCGCTAGCTCCTCCACGGTATATAATCGGTAGTTTATTTTTAATTTTAATTATATAGCGAGGGTAAGATCGACTTAGTTACGCTAATCGACTTTAATAATAAAAATACGCCTAACGAACTTATTTTGGATATTTAGGTATTATTAGTGTCCCTTGCGACAGCCTTGCGGTTTTTTATATATTTCTGGTATAATATTTTATAGCGAAAGACGTTTGCGATTTATTAAAAGGCTATTTTAGGTTTCTTTTTTTTGATAGAAAGGGATAAGAATGCGTATGAGTATATGGTGGACGTGGGTAGGCTGTATTATAGCGCTGGCGGCAAGGTGGATAGGCCTTATGACCAGGAGGATTCTCCGTCCATAAAAGAATATCTCAATTCCCCCGGCCCGGCCATGCCTATATCGTGTGGTAGCACTCTTCCTTTTGAGGATGTGCTACCCGAGCGAGGCTTACCCCCGCCGTACGATGAATGTTTAAGCGAGGAATAGTCGCCGAAGGCTATCTTAAACGCCGTAGCTATTGTGGCCGAAAGCTTCAGACGCGATTACGATTATAATTACGACCGCGACCCGCCGGGTTATAGCGATGCTGACCGGTAGAATGATTAGTCGGATTCCTTTTAGGGCGTCTTCCCTTTAGGAAACGCAGATATCTATATACAACCTTTGAAACGAAAACGTTTACTTACTACCGTATACACCGTAACGACGCCTACACGAGACGCCACTTATCGGAATAAATCGTAACGGTTACCGTCAGCCGACCCCGACAGTCTATTAATACGTGTATTTGAGCAGCAGCAATAGTAGCAATAATAGATCGATAATTTACGATAAACGGTAAAGGAACTATAGGAATATAATAAGGAGCTCGAAGCGCGGTGCGATGACTTGGAGAAAAAATGTAGTGAGGTAGAAGATAGTTAATTTGAAAGCGTGGAGGCTGTCGGCAATCTCGATATTGCGGTGGACGAATTTTAAGCTAAGTGCGATACGCTCGAGATGTAGATACCGGACGTCTATGATGAGATGGCGGATCTTAAAAAGAAGTTAAAGGACCGTAGAGAGGAATTGGAAGAGGACAAGCCCGAATCAGTCAAGGATAGTATGATGAAATAAATACGCGAGACGATTGAGGCTAAGTTCAGCTAAGCTAGATGCAGGGCTCTGAAAGCCTTCCAACCATTATGGGTTAGCGAAGAGATTAAAATGAAGTAATTCGATAAATAAATACCCCTTTATGAGAATAAAGACTCCCGCTGCCTGGCTATTGGTTTGCAATACCTATAACGCCACTAATGAGCACTTTTACCTTTAAACTTGTAGCCTTCGTGCTCCCCACCCTTAACGACATCCTTCCTAAGCTTAAGGTCGCTAATATCAACTCCTCTTATCGTTACTATGGATACGTATACGTACGTCATATCGGTGTCGTGGCCGAGGTTTATGATAAAGGTCTTCTACGTGCGGTACGGGACCCTATTAATGACAAGGCGTCTATTCTCTTGGCGCATAGGCCGCAGTTGACGCACGCCCTTGTCCTTCCTAGCCCGTTCCGGGACCTATTATGGTTAACGCCTTCGCCGCCGGCGCGGAAACGTTGGCCAAAAGTATTGTTTCTGTTAGGGTCCGGCCGCCTGAGACTACTGTGGGTATTATCTATGTAGCCCTGAGGGAGGGGTCTTCTGATGTCTGGGATGCTATTATCGCCTACGTTCGCTAGGGTGGCGCCGCCATTGGGTCTAGGTTAATAATAGAAGGCCGTTCTTCGTAAAAGCTGGATGAGACTGGGAAAGCGGCGGCTGCTACCGGGCCGCCGTCGCGCTTAACCTATAAACGGTCGGTAGCGTTGTAGAGACTTTTGACCCGGTACGGCTAGAAGGCACTGTTTCCGAAGAGATCCTATTCTACTGCGGTTCTATGAGATATCCGGAGGGGGCACGTTTATTTTTTTACCGTCATAATGTCTTTTTGTAGTTGGTGACTATTAAGAGCGGTTGGCCCTTGTGCTTTCAGGCCATAACATAGAAACATCTTTAAACGGCGTCTTGGTAGCTGCTGCGACAGACCTCGGCGCGCATCGGCTGCTGTTTCTTTTTGGAGATGAAAGGCGAGAATTGCGTAAGAGAGCCTTTTCGTTTAATATTGTATGGTGTATAGTTACAGGGGCGTGCCGCGCCGAATTATTTTTAACAAACGGACTACTCATCTAGAAATGGCTGTGAAGAAGTAAGACGGGTAGAAAGCCCCCGTACGATGGCGTACTCGACTGCGCTTCAGACGCTGGTTAGCGTCGATTCGTGCCAAATGTCGGCCAACCCCTTTACCCGGGCACTTATCGTCGTCGTAGTAGGGCAGCCTAACCTGCTAGCTGCTCGTTAGTTATTATTACCCTGTATTTGACCTTCCATCGCCTACGGCGCTTGCTTTTCGCTTGCCCGAACGCTTGTTAGCTTCCTAGGTCTCTGCGAGCTGGCATTAAGAATAGAGAGTACCTCCATAGCTGTTGCGACCA
Organism: Colletotrichum orchidophilum; assembly: GCF_001831195.1. Taxonomy (NCBI): domain Eukaryota; kingdom Fungi; phylum Ascomycota; class Sordariomycetes; order Glomerellales; family Glomerellaceae; genus Colletotrichum; species Colletotrichum orchidophilum. Next base: position 61,546 of record NW_019173048.1, read on the forward strand.
GAACAGAGCACCCCCTGCGTAGGCCCGGGTTGTGTAATTTGACAAAGGTCTATAAATGCCTATTGAATCGATATAAATAGCGCGGCAACCTCCCCAGTTATATACTTCACATCCTGCTCTAGTATACCCTAACGCTCGACAACATACTCAGCGAACCCTCCGACGGCAATGCCTTTTCGAATCTTAATACGGCGTCTAGTGTCGTCCAGTTCGGCCACGCAGGCCTTTGACCAGACCGAGGCTTTCCGAGAAGAATTGGCCGGACCGCACACCCCGCCAGCAGATGCTATGTCACTATCGGTAGATGTATAGTACTAACAAGCGGACATGAAATCGTACTATGGTACGACAAGCCTTGCTACGGCGGAGTGCTCGTTATTATCCCCCGCAAAGCTGACGTCCTTTAGACAACCCACCTTCAACGATATAGTCTCGGTATATACGCGGCAGTCCTCGGACGTCATATCTTCGAGTATGGCTCTCCAGGAACAGATGTTCAGCGGTTGTGGTAACAAGGGCTCCGCCGGCCATTCAGCTCAGATGTGCCCTAATTGTTTACATACTGTGTTCATGAAGTAAGTCAACCCGGATACGGTGAAGCGGTGGATAACTACTAATACGTCCAAGTCCTTGTGTTCTCAGATCGCTATATAGTCAACAATGTTTCGACGCTCTTAGCTCAGGCGGCTGCGACCTGGTCTTCCTTTATCTAGCTCACAACTGCTATTGCTGATGGTATGCTGGATGTGGTAGTTATTTGTTCAAGCTAGTAGAGCATAGTATACCGAGCGGCTATTGCGCGGAGACTACGTATCTCAAAACCGGATACACGAATGGATATTTGACAGATGCTGCTGACTCTGCCCATGCTGTAGCAGACGAGCCGCTCTACCCGTGGGTCTATGGCTTTGATGGTTAACCTATCCCGCAACAGGAATTTGTTTTAGAAAACGGCGGCGATTGGGGTGTAGCTGGGGAGGGTCTCGGGCCTACTACTGTTCCATCATCGACCTTTCTAGGGTAGATAACCGCCTTAAACGGTTGAGAGGCTTTATCTTTCTTGCCCTATTTTGTCTACGTACGGTTCTGTGCCATACTATACCATATAGGCGGTGGTATTTGAATTTGGAATAAGACTACAAATAATGGCTAGATTTTTCTAAGAGCGGCGATTTAAAAACCCTTTCCCTTCCATGTCAAAGCGATTTTCTGAATTCACAAGTAGTTTCAAAATCAACATCCGGCAAGAACCGGGAATAGTGTCAACACTCTACGAAACGTCTGTCACGTGTATTATCTGGCGAATTTCACTCCGTTTATAGACCTTGTTGTTCTTCTTTCCGTTCGTTTTGACTAGACATAAGCCATTGTAATGCACCTCCTATGTCTTTCCGTGCGTGCCATAACTCGCGACGACGTGACGTCAGTGTTTATACTAATGCTCTTGTCTTTTATCCCGCGCTCGCAGCCGTGTTCCTATCTTAATCAACTCAGAACCTCTCTAATATGCTTCTAATTAAAGAATGACCGGCCGCCGTGCCGTCCAAGTCCACGCGACGGACAAACTAAAGAGGTTCTATAGCTGGCTTGCTGGCTTCGCAGGAGTCCTCGCATTCTGCCATTTCATCTACGTTGATAATAGAGTATATATTGAGAGTGCGACCAGAAGTATCGTGCTCAATTTCTACTCTGGTAGTTTCCGTGGGACGCCGTGTTTGGCGTTTCTTGTTACGGAATACGGCGGGTGAAGCCTGGCGAGCCTCCAACGTAGATTGACGAGACAAAGGTCGGTTGCTGTGGATGACGTGGTGTTGAAATTGCCTTGATGGTGCCTTTGAGACCGGCGTAGAGCGAGACGTCTTTGGGGGGCTAGATGTAAGGGGCGTTGGCTGAGGCCTCTCTACGTGGGGCGACATGGAAGAAACCTATTTACTCACGACGTCGAAAGAATGTAAAGTTTTTGGGGACATTATGGTTGGCTGGCAACGCTTTGGAAGTGAAAATGCCGTTGTTAGATAGTATTTACACGGAGCACTGGAACACCGATGTCTAGCTCATATCTACAACTCTCCTATTGGGAGCTCTCGTCGAAGCCGTTGCTGGACCAGTGGATCGTTCTCTGACCCAGAAGCTGCTCTCCTGTTCGGTATGTGTGTAAAAGAGAGCTCCTTCTGGATTTGCTTATCAGGCCACCTTTGGCCATGTCAGAGCCAGATCAAGGTATCAGCCCCTGGAGCCATACCTATTATACAGGGAGTAAACGTTAAAAAAGATCCATCCTCGCGGTTAAAAGGTGCGGCTAATTAATAAACCTTAGATAACCTAGCGATTATATATATTATACTATTTTATTCGTATAGGTAATAGCTTTCAATTTTATTATAAGCGGCCTCCGTCTTTTTTAATATTAATATTCTTTTTTTAATTTTATCTTAATTAAACTTAATAAATTCGCTTAACCTTTTTAAATTTTAAATTATCATAATTAATATTTAATAATAAAAGTTCTTTTCGCTCGATTATTATATTTAATTTAATATTAATATATTCCTTATAAGTCGGTAAAAAAGATTTTGTATTAATAAGACTATTTTTACCGTTATACTTAAATAAATATTTATAATTTATTTAATCTTTATTAATAAATATAATAATTTAAAACGGTATAATAAATAATAAACATTTTTTATTGCTTTTATAAAAAGAAAAGCTATTTTCTTTATCTTATAAATTATTTAATAATGTTTATTTTTACGATTTATATTGCAATATTAAATTAATGTAGCGTTCTTATTGTTATAAATACTATTATAAAATTTATAACTTATTTTAAAAAAAACTTCTTTATAAGTAATTAATATAATAAAAATTTTAATAATAAAAAAGTAATCTAAAAGTCCGATCATAGAATTTTAAGCCTTAAGAATTAATAAAAAGCCTAAGGCTTTCTAAATTTAAATAAAAGAATTAATATACCGGCGTCGTAAATTAATATACCGGCGTCGCTTTTATACCGACATCGCTATTTAAATTTTTAATTAATTTAAAAAAATATTATTAATATAATAAAATTTTATTAAATATTTATAAAATATTTTAACCTTTTTATTTTATTAATCCCTTTAATTTAAAGTTATATTATTAAGATTTTAAATTTAATTTATATTATTAATTTATAATAGCTTTTTTAATTAAAATTAAAAATGTTTTATAAAGCTAATTTTAAAATAGAATTTATATTAATTAACCTCCTTTTTTATAAAAGTAATTATTAATTAATTACGGCTTTTTATTATTATTTAATTAATCGCTATTATCTCTTTTTTTAAAAAATAACCGCCTAAACGTTAATTAATTTTATAAAATTAATAATTTTTAAAAATAATATAATTTTATTATCGAACTTTTAATTAATATATTATAAAATACGCGACGTTTTATAAATAATTATCCTAATATAAAACTTATATTATACTTTATTTATTATTTTTTGAAAAGAAAAATAAAAACGTAACGGATTATTTTTTTACGATTTTTTTTTAAAATATAGTTTTTTTTTTTAATAAATAGTTTTAATAACTTTTTTATTTTATAATAAAGTAGTTTAATAGTGCTTTTTAGTTTATTTTATAAGTTATTAAAATTAATTAATAATTAATAATAGTACTCTTTTAATAATAAAAATATATTTATTAATAATAAAAAATATAAGGTTTTTAAATTAATTTATTATTTTATTTATTTTTATATTAATCTTTTTTTTTAAAATAAAGCGTTTTTTTAAATTATAACTTTTTATTATATTTTAAATAACCGATTTGTTTTAATTTTTATAATTAAAACTTTAAATTTATTGATTTTTTATAATTTAAATAAATTTATAATATTCTTTTTTAACTAAATTAATATTTTTATAAAAGTTAATAGATTTAGTATTATAAAGCGGAATAAGTATAAAGCTTAAGGCTGAATTATTTAATATACTTTTTAATATAATCGGTTTAATAAGCTTAAGCTTATATAAAATATTAATATTTAATAATATAAATTTTATAAATATAGTTATAAATAGTAAATTATTATCGAGGTTTAAAAAGAAAATAAATAGCTTTTATATTATTATTTAGACTTTTAATATAATTAATATAATTATAGTTTTAATTTTAAAAATCTTTATATATTTTCTATATCGTAAGCTTATTTAAATAATTTAAGATATTATTAAAATTATAAGTTAATAAATTAGGATTTAAGTTTATAATATACGTATTATTATTTAAAAATAGTTTTTAAAGTTTTTATTTATTTAATAAGATATTTATAACGTTAAGGCTTATATAAATTAAAAAAAAATAATTAAATATTTATTAATTATAATATTAATTAAGCGAGTTAATAAATAAAATATCTTATATATAATAAAATAAATAAACGATAAGTTAAACCGTTTTATTAACCTTATCTAGACTTTTTTTTATTATTTTTAAATATAAAAGCGATTTTTTAAGGTAATTAGTTTTAAAAATATTTATAATATTAATTATTTTAAGCTCTTTTTTTTAAATTATTAAATAAACCTATTTTAAATTTATTTATAATATTACGTTGAGTTTTATTAATAATAAAAGATTAAAAGGTTTTCAATTTCTTTTAATAAGTATCCGCTAATTTATAAACTAATATTTAGTCCGTTACTTTATTATGATTATTATAAATAATAATAAATAAATAAAGGCTATATTAAATTAATAGTTCTTAAACATTTAATAATAACTCTATATTTATTATATTAATTTTAATATTATACATAAGGCTAAATAAAAATAGGTTAAAAAACGTAACTATAATAATAATAATAATAGGTTTAATAATAAAAGATATTAACTATTAAAATAAATAATAGCTATATTAAATAATAAAGATGAAGCTTATATTAATATACTTATTAATAAGCCCCTTTTTTATATATATTATAGGGTTTTTATAATATAAAAACTTATTATTTTTATTAATATTAAATACGTTTTTAAAAAAACTTAAACTAAGCTTTATAAAAAGTTTAATCATTAATATTTAATTTTTTAATACCTTTATATTATATACTTATTTTTAAAAATATAATAAGCCCGCTATTCTATTTAAAAATATTTAAATTTTAATATATATATTATTTTTAATATTAAATTAAATAATACTAATATTAAGAGTTATTTTTTAAACAGTTTTAATTATTTATATTAATTTATTAATATTATATAAGATATAATTAATAATTAAAAAATACGTTTTAAATAAGCTTATATTAAAAACAAAATATTTATAAGCTAAGAGTATATAATCTTTCTTTTAAATATTTAAACGAACTTTTAATAATCCCTTTTTTAAAATATTTCATATTAATTAAAAAATAATATCGATTAATATAAAAAGTAATACTATTTAATAAAAAACTATTTTTAGCTTTTTTAAAAATTATAATTTTAATTATATTATTTTAATTAAACTAAGTATTTTTTATTATTATAAAATCTATTTTAAAATAATAAATTTAATTATTTTTAATAAATAAAAAATATATTTTTAATAATATTTCTAAAAGACGTTTTTTTTAAATTTATATCGGCGGATTTTTAATTTTAAAATTATTATATCCCTTTATAATAAGTTAAAAAATATAATATAGCTTATTTTATTATAATTAGCTTTATTTAAAAAAGGCTAATTAATTAATTAAGCTTATATTATTTATAATAACTAAAGCGTAAATAATAAATAATAAAGTTATATTATACGCTTTTTATATAATAAGAATAAAATAATATATTAATAATCTTTCTTAATATTTTCTTATAAATTTCTTAATAAAATCTTTTAAATATATTATAAAAATTTTAAAAAAAGCTTTTAAATTTTTTTAAGGATTTCTTTATAATTTCTTTTATAAAAAATAAAAAAAGATTTAAAAGTTTTTTTATAATTTTTTTTAAAAAGTTTTTAAAAGTTTTTTAAAAAAATCTTAAGCTTTTTTAAATGTCTTTTTTAAAAGGATTTTTTAAAGAATTTTAAAAATTTTATAACCCTTTTTTTTAAATAATTATATATAAAAAAATAAGAAATTTAATTATAAATTATAATAATTATTATTATATAAAAATTAATTTCGATTATAAAATCTTTATAAATATAATAATTTATATTATTATAAAAACTATATTTTAAAAAGCTTTATTATAAAATAGGGTTTAATATATAAAATAAATAGATATATAAAGAAATTAATATAATAATATAATAATAAATATATAACTTTATAAAAAATATAAAAACAATAAATATATATATATTAATTTATTCTTTTTAAAAATATCGCTTTTAAATATAAAAATAATTTTTATTTTATTTTATATTAATATTTATTACGTATAAAATTTTAAATAGTATTGAAACTTTTAATTTAAATTTTTATTTATAGGCTTTTTTATTATAGTATTTTTTAATATTTCGGTTATTTTATTAATAATATAAAAAAATAAAATAGTAATATTATTAAAAAATATATTATTTATAATCTAAACGTTTAGCTCGACCGTAGTTATATAATAAAAATTAGCTCAACGTATATACATAGCGAGTCGCTTATTATAGCGAGTCGCTTACTTCTAAATACCCTCTTATTATTTATATAAATTAATTAAGCTATATCATATGAAATTAATTAAAACTATTTATTAGCCTCTTTTTTAAAAATCTCTTAAACTACTTAATATATTTATATATTATATCTAGTCTTTCTGTAGTTATTATATTACCGCCTGCGCGATTTAACCCCCTCCGTACGAGCATCTTTTTAATATATATTTTCGCTTTTAATATTAATAACCCCTTTTTTTATTTGGATTACCTCGGCCTTAGTAATATTAAATAAGCCTTTAAGACGTAATTATGTTTTTTTAGCCCTCCGGTATTTACTTAATATTTTATTTACTATATAAAGCCCGCGGTACTTAGCTTTAATAAAAGCTAATTTATATATTAACTTATTAATATTTTTAATTTATAAATTAATAATTTTATATAAATATATTAATAAGCTATATTAATAGCTATGGATCCGTTTCTTAAGTGAAATAAAGCTTTGTACGGCGTTATATATTATAGTTAGTATTTTTAGGTCCTAAGAGCCCTAGCTATTTAGGCGTAAGTTAGATAGTATTAACGTTTTGAGTTTAAAATCTAGGCGGGAAATAACTACTTTTAAGTTAAAAAATATAATTCTAACTTATTTAAAACTAACTCGTATATTTTCTTTACTTATTAAAATAAAAAAGGCTATTTTAAAAATAAAAAAGAAGTCGTCCTTAGTAATATACGTAATTTATATCCGTATTATTTTTTTAATTTTTTTATTATACGAAGCCTTTAGTAGGTTAAAATAATTAATATTAAAAAACTAAAATTCGTATAATAAATAGGGAGGTATATAAAGAGCGATAATACTATGCTTTTTATAATAATTATTAAATTTAGTCGATTTATAACTATTATAGTTATTAAGGATTAAAAGCCGTTTAATACTCTTCGTATAAGACTTTATATATTTTTTAAAATACTTTAATTAATCTAGGCCGATTTTATTTATAATCTATTTATTTTCGCTAAGGTAAATACGTTATTTAGGGGGGAATTAGCTATTAATATATTACGAAAAGAAATAATATTTACTTTTTATAATAACGTACGGAGGTAGCGCTTAGCTATCCGTATATATATTTTAAATAATAGAAACCTATTCTTAATTACTAAGCTGTTTCGTACGAAGCCTTTTATAATAATTAAAAATTATAATAACCTTTATATATAAAAATATTTTTATTAAAAAGCCCGTCTTATTAAAATTATAAATATTATAATTATATATTCCGTACTTCGTAATCGTATTTCGTACGAAAGTAAACTAAGCTTAAATAATTATAAAATCCTTAACTAATACTTTTTAATAATCGATTCTATATCGAAAATACGTTTTTAATTATAATTAATATGGTATAAAGTTCTCTATTTATCGCGGTTCGATATATATTATGTTGCGTTTAGTAAAGAGGTAATCGGTTATATCTCGTACGTTATTAAATCGTAATAAAAATCCTTAATTAATTAAATTAATAACTCGTTTAAGAATTACGGTTTTTTTTAAAAAAGTTATTTTTTTTAAATTCGTATAAATTTTATATTAAAATAATAAGTTAGCACGTCGGTCGCGAAGTATTATTTTTAAAATATTATAAATAAAAGCTATTTTTCGTATAGATAAATTTAAGTCTTTTTTAATAGTTTAAAGTATAAAGATAATACGATTTTTATTTAAAAAAGAATTTATAATCGTATGTAAAGAAAAATAGTTATTAAAATAGAAGGTATAGAAAGAAAGGAAAGTAGGCGACTCGCTATGATAGGCGACTCGCTATGTATATACGTTAATTAAACTTAATATTATAAAAATAACTTCCGACTATTATAATTATTATAATAATAGTTTCGTATTTATTAATGTAAGAAATTAAAACAAAGTCTTAATTATAATAGTATTTTTTTTAAACGGTTTTATTTATAAAATAAATAAATTTAACTATATTTATTATGAATTTAAATATAATAAAGACTTTTATTAAATAAAAGTATAAAATAGCGAATTCGTTTATAATAAAGTTTATAAAAATCATATAAATTATATAATATATAATAATTATATTAATAATACTTTTATTATAAAAAATAATATATATTTATTATTTTTTTAATCGATTATATCCGGCTTAGGCTCGAATTTATAAGTTATTTCCTTAGATAAAAACTTATAAAAAACTTTTTTAATTATTAAAATACGAGCTTTCTTTACGGCTATAATAATACTTATGCCCGTAAATATAATATTTATTTTTAAAAAATAAAGGGTAAAAATATTAATAAAGAGTTATTATTAAATATTTTAAAATAAATTGTTATTTATAAATTTATTAATAAAATTAATAGCGATACGCTTATAGAAAGTTTAATAAGAGCTATTAAATAATTAATTAACGAATTTTAGTCTTAAAAGTTTAATAGCGATAGCTTTATTAAAAGATTCTCGGAATATATTTCCTATTCTTAGGTTATTATTTTATAAGTTTAATATAATAATAACGAAGTCTTTTTTAATTATATTATTAATAATTAAGGTCTTAATTAAGTTTTATATTACTTTAAAGAAATAAAATAATTTATATACCTCCGCCGTTAATTTGTTTAAAATTATTCTTATTAATATATTAAAAAAGGGTAATATATATATTATTAACGTTACGGTTTTAATTAATTATAATTATAACCGGTATTTTAATAAAAATAATAAAAAAATTAAAAGTTTATAAAATTATTTTAATATCGATATCGGTATTTAATACGTTTAATAATTCCTTATCGTTATTAAGTTTTTAAAAAAAAGGGTCGAGATTTATAAAAATTACCAGTTTCTAAATATAATTTAATAATATTTAATTTTTATATATAAAAATATTATCTTAGCCGAGCTTAATAATATAAAATAGCTAAAGGTCTTTAAAAAAAACTTATTAAATATACTTTTTATTAAAATTAATATTAAAATCTAAACGATTTTAAAAAATAATATATTACATAATAAAAATATTTAATTATATATATTTATATTTAATAGCTTAGCTTTATAAATAATAAATAAAAGCTTTGTTTTTATAAAAATATTCGCTTATATATTTATTTAATTTAATACTTTTAATAAAAAATCTTTTTATTATAAATATATAATATATAAAAATAGTTACGAAATTTAAAATCTTTTAAATACCGGCCGTTCTTATAAAATATATAAAGACATCTTTTAAAATCGTAATTTTTTAAAAAATATTAATATATAATATTAAAAATAAAATATTATATTTATATTTTATAATTAAAAAAGGGGTTATAAAAAGAAATCTTTTTATATATTAAATAATATATTACTAAATAAAAATAATAATAATAATAAATTAAAAATTAAAAAAAAGAAAAAATAAATAAATAATAAATAAAAATATACAAAAAAGATTATATAAAAAATCGTAAGTTTTTATAAATATAAATTTTAATAACCTTTTTTTTAAAAAATCTTTTAAGATTTCGTAATAATAAATAATAGTATTATTACGTTATTATTTAATAATAAAGTTTTAAAAAGTAAATTATTATTTAAGCTTTTTTATTAATTAACGGCTAGTTTATATAAATAGCGGGGCTAGTTTTTAATAATTACTTTATTAAAAGGTAAAAATAATATTTTAATATTTTTTTAATTTCTTAAAGAAATTAAAAAACTATTATTTTTTTATTTTTATTAATTTTTAAAGAAATTTTTTTAAAGACTTCTTATTATATTATTCTTTTTAACCGTCGTAATTTTTATCTTTTTTTTATATATTAAATAATAATTTGTTAAGTTTTTTTAATATTAATTAAATAGCTTTTAACTTTATTATAATATATTATATATATATTTATTTTTAACGTCGGTTAATTATCGATTATAAATTCTTATTAAATTTAATATTTTTATTATATTTATATTTATTTAAATATTATAAATATAAGAGTAATTCTTTTATTTAATAAAATATTAAATCTTTTATGGCTTTTAGTTTTTAATTAAAATACGTTTATTTAAAATTATTTTTATTTTATAATAACTAAATTAATCTTTTTATTTTATATATTATAAATCGTTTACGTTTATTAATACGGCCGGTAGTATTATTTAATAAAAAAGATTTTTTTTTAAATTTTAAATTAATATTAAATAGGTTATTAATATTATTAAGTGAATATTTATAATTAGTAAAAAGTTAAGGTTATATACTAAGGGATTAATTCGTTTTATTATTTATATTAATTTAATATATTAAAAGGATATTTTTTTTCTATAGGTTTTTAAATAGTTTATAACTTTTTTTTAATTAAAAGTAAACGAAATCTTTTAAAACGAATATAATACAATAATATTCCTAACCAAATATTATTTCCATTTATATTTACCCCTTTATAATAAAAGTCTTAGTTTTTTTTCAAAATATATTTTTATTAAAAATAGTATTTATATTATTTAATAAGTTTAATAAGCCGTTAATTTTAAATTTATAAAATAATTCGTTTAATCAATATTTTATTATCATAACGTATCCGTTATTAAGGCTAAATTATATAATAATAATACTTTTAAATTAATTTATATTTAAATATAATATATATTATATTTATAATACGGTTTCGACGATTAAATTCTTTTATTTTAATTATTTATTTATTTAAAAGTAATAAATTATTAAGAACTTAAAATTTATATTAAGTTTTTCTATAAAGTTTATTAAAATTTAAATAAGAATTTTAAATCTTAATCTAAAATAATATTTTTAAAAATTCTTTAATTATAAAATTAAAATATTTATATAAATATAATAGTTTAGTTTATTAAAATATATGTCATATAGCTAAAAATAATAATAATAGATTTTAGAAATTTATTTATAATAGTTATTATTAAGTTAAAAAAAATTAATTTAATAATTTTTATAAAATATTATTTACGGATATTTTAAATAAACTTATAATAAAACTTATAATAATAATATAAAAAAGAATCGCCGGTATTAAAATAAGTTATAAAGCTTTAATTAATTTTCCGTAATCCCTTTTTATAAATTTATAAATTAAATAATATCGATAATACTTTTTAATTTTTATTATTAAGTTTTTAATAACGAATTTATTTTATAATTTATATTAAACTCGTTTATTTTTATAATATGAATTTTTATTATAAGTTATAATAATAAGTTCCGTAACTATATCGTTTAAAATATATAATTTTTACTTTTTATTATAATTTAAATAATAAAAAATCTTTAATTTAAATTAAATAATAAATAAAAATTTAAATCTATTTATTATAATATTTTATAATATTATTTTTATCTAAAAGTTTTTTTATATTTTTAATAAATCCGTTTTTTTATATTAAAAGAAATTAATACGTTTGTAAATTAATATATTAATAATTCGATTTAAATTTTATTTAATTATCTTTCATTATTTAAGTTTAAATATTTATTATTTAAAAGTATTTTTAAAAATATATTTAGGATAATATTATTTACTTTTAGGATATAAATATATATAAATTAAAATTATAAAAGATATTTAATAGCTAAAACGAATTAAAAATTAATACATTTATAATTAGTTATAAATAAAATTATTTACTACTTAGCTTTATATATAAAAGCGTAGTTGGTAAAAATAATAATTAAATTCTTTTTAATTAATTAAACTATTATTCTCGTTTTATAAATAATTTATATAAGGTATATTACCTCGAGTTTTATAAATTAGTATTTCTTTTTAATATTTAAAAATACTTTATTAAAATATATAATAAATTAAATTAATATATAAAAAATCAAGGTTTTTAAACTCTATTTTATACCGGGTTTAAAATAAAAAAGTATTATATTATATCCTTTTTTATAAAAAGTATTTAATTATATAAATAATATATAAAAAGGATTATAATAAAATAAAATAATAGATTTTATAAAAGCTTATTTAATACTTAAAAAGGACATTAATTAAGTTAATAATTATTATATTATAAAAATATTTCCTAATCGATTTTTAATATTTCTTTTTTATTTAGGCTTTTATTAATAAATTAGTTTTTTATTATTAAAAAAAGTTAATTTTTATAATATAATAAAGGATAAAATATTAAAAATAATTTATAAAATTTACTTATTTTTTTAAAATTAAAAGGTTTTTAAAAAAATATATAAGCTTAAATATTTTCATACGATTTTTAATATTTTAAAATTTAAATACGTTTATATTAAAACTTAAGAGTTTAATAAATAAAAAACCGATAAGTAACTTATTAAAAAAATATAATATCTCTTTTTTTTAAAATAAAAAATATTTATTATAAATAAATATATACTTTTTTTTTATATTTAAAACGATAATAATATTATTTATAAATACTTAAGTATATTTTTAATATTTAAAAAAAAGATTATTAATAAACTTTTAGGTATAAGCTAGCGAATTATAAAAACTTATTAATATAATTATTAAAATTTCTTATTTATAATAATTAATTATTATTAATTATTTGTAATATTTTTCTTTAATTAAAAATTAGTAAAAGAATATTTTTATATCGATTTTAATAATAAAAGCTTTTTTTTTAATTTTTTATAATTTTAGATTATAATAGTAATAAGTATACGTCCGGAATTAAAATTTTATTAAATATTTAAAAATCTATTATTATATATTTTTTACGTTTTTTATTTATTTGTTTTTATATTATAAAAAAAAGAGTTCTATATAGTATAAAAAAATTAACTTATTTAGCTTATTTTTTTATATATATATCGTTTATTTTATTATTAATAAATTATTAATTTTTAATATTTTATAAAAAAACTTATTAGTTTATTTTATATTTATAATAATTTAAAATAAATAGAATAATTATTTTTTTTTAATTTAACTTATATAAACTTAATAAATCTTTATATAAAAAAGAAATCGGAAACGATTATTATTATTTAATATACAAATTATTCATTTTAATTAGATATAATAACGTTTTCTTAAGTTTTAATAAAATCGTTTTTTTTATTTTATTTAATTTTTATTTTTAAATTTTAATTAAAATATTTGTTAAAAATACTTTTATTTAGTGCTAAGTTATAAATTATAAAAATATTAATATATTAGCTAAATAGTTAATATAAAATAGAGGCCGGATTATAATATCGGCTTTTATTTATTATAAAAAACTAAATCGTTAGTTATAATAAAGCTTTAAAAAGTATAATAAATAGTTTTTAATATATATTACTAATTAATAACTTATTACGTAATATATTTCGTTACTATAATTAGGTTTAAATAATAATAAATTTATTTTAAACTTTTTATTATTCGTATTAATATAAATGTATTAAAAAAGGGCGGGATAATTTAGTTTTATATCGTTTTAATAACGTAAGTTCTTAAAGATCGCTTAGTAAAAATTATTATTAATATTTTAAGATTATTATAACTTTTAATACGGATTATTCTTTAAATTAAAAATATTTATTTAATTAAAGATATTAAACTTTTAGCTAATAAGGATTTTTATTTATAAATTCTTAAATACTTAGGCTCCGAAGTATAATTTTATAATAACGGTTTTTCTTTTAAATTAGTTTATAATATGTAAATTAAATAATCCTTATCCTAGGGTTTTTATTTATTTAATATTAATAAAAAATTAATTAAAAATACGGTTAATTATATAATTTAATATATAAAATAAGGTATTTTTATAAATAATTAATTGTTTTATTTTTAAATTTATGTAGGCTTATTTTTATAAGTCGTAAAAGCCGAGGTTAATTATAATTTTCATATAAATATAATTATATAATATTAAATACGGGTTAGCGGTTTATTATAATAAACTTTTTATTACTTTTAATTATAGGTTGATTTTAATCGTATTTTAATAAATTAAATAATAATTTTATTAATATTCTTTCTTTTTATTTAAAACGATATTATAAGATTTATAATTTAAAAAAAGGAAATAAATATTATTATATTTTAAAATATATTAATAATTTAATAAAATAATAACGTTATTAAAAATATTTACGTTTTTAGGCTCTTTATCTTTAATAATTAAATCCTTTTAATTTAATAAGTTTATAACGTTTATTTATAAATTAATATAAAATATATTAATTATATAAAAACTTTTATTTTATATTTATTTTTAAATAGTTATATTTATTATACCGTCTTTATTTTAAATATATACATCTTAAATAATTTATATTCTTTTTTTTTAATATTTATAAATAAATTGTTTTTATTTTAAATAATTTAGGTTATTTTTTAAAAGTTATAGATAGGTTTTTTATTAATAAATAGATTTTTATTATAGCCGTTATATTTATTAATTAAATTAATTTATAAACGGTCGTAGTCGATAAAAAGGGTTTTTTATTTAATTTATAATTTCTTTTAAAGCTTTTAATAATTAAAAATAAGTAGATTTAAGATATTAATTTTTAGATTCGGTAGAAAAGTTAATTCTAACTTTTGATTATAATTTTTATTTTTAATATATATTTCCCTTTTATCCTTTTTAATAATTTATTATTTTTTAAAACTATTTATTTTAATCGATTATTTTGTTCGAACGAAGTTTATTAATAATAAAATTAATATTTATTTTATTATAAACTAATTTTAAAAAATAATTAAATAAATATTCCGTATTTTAAGTTAGTTAATTAACTTTAGCCGAGAAATATTTAATATTTATATTATTTTTAATTATTTTTTAAGCTATAATATAGCCGGTTAAGTTATTATATAACGATAGTTTTTAATATTTTAAAACGTTAATAAAAGAAAAAAGCTTAGGTTTTAAGATTATATTTAACGTTTTTAAATTCTTTTTCTTATTATATTTTTAAATTACCGGTATATTATTTATTTATAATTTTTAATAAATATTTATTTAAGTTAAAAATAATAACTTTTATATAAACAGGAAATTATTTTACATATTATTGAAAAACGTTAATAAAATAATTAATATTAATTTAAATCATTTTTATATTTTCTATTTTTATATTACGGGTATTATTATATTTAATTATAAATTTAAATTATTTAATATTTTTCATTTAAAAACGGAAATTTATTATAAAACTTTTTGTTATTAAAAAAAATTATAAATTCTTATTATTATTTAGGTTATTATTAAAAAAGTTTCTAAAATTTTATAATAAATAACGAAATAACGGGTTTTAAAAGTTTTATTTTATTATTAAAAAAAAATAAGTATTTTATTTTATAATATAAAAAGTCGTATTTATAATCGAACTTAATATTAAAGTTTTTTAATTATTTATAATCTGTTTCTTATTAAACTTATTAATTTAAATTATTTTAGTATTATTTTTAATTAATTTACTTAGATAATTTATTTAATATTACGTAATATAAAAAGTCGTAACGGTTATAACTTTATTATCTTTCACGTTTTTTTTTCATATAAATTTTAATATAATTAAGTATAATTTAATATAAAGTTTTTTAAAAAATAAACGATCTTTTTCTTTTTTAAATTAAAATTCTTTAGTTCGGTAAAAAGGAACGTAATTTATTTTCTATTTATAAAAATAAAAAGTTATTAAATAAATACGTTATATTTAATATGAAATTAATAAGTTAAATAAAACCTTATATCGAACTTTATAACTTTTTCTTTATTAAATTAATTTAAAATAAAAAATATTCTTTTTTAAATACTTTTTTTTTAATTAATAAAAAATAATAATACTAAGGTTTCTAGCTACTTTATAATAAAAAGGATAAATAGATTAATATTTATTTTTAACGCTAAGGGAATCTCTTTTATTCGTTTTAATAATAGCTTTAGTTTATATAAAAATAAACTAAATAAAATTTCTTTTATAATATTTATAATATTTATAATAAAAAAAATAAAAGCGCTTTACGTTATTATAAATAAAAATATATTTCGTTTTAATATTCGTTTTTATTTTTAAAATGTTTAAAAAACGTAACTTTAAATCTCGATAAGTATATACCCTATGTTTATATATAAATTTTTTTTAATATATTTAAATACTCTTTTTAAATTCGATAGCTATTTTAACGATATATAAAATTAAAATAATAAAGGCGGTTAATTAGTTAAATACCTTAAGCCGGTAATAATTCTAAATATAATAATTAATTAATTAAATAGCTTAATCGGTATCCTTAAATAAAAAAATAATATTAAAATCCTAAAAGAAATAGATAATATCGTCGTGTTACGACCCAACTCGCATTGCCAAACCAGGGCCCTGCCCCACAAGACCTACGGCGGCTACTATACTATATATATAATAATAAAAATTTAAACGGCCTCCCTTAGGATAAAAGAACTATAAATAAATTATATAACTACGATTATATAATAAAATAAAAAACGAACGTTTATAAATAAATAAAACAGGCGATTATAAAAATATAAAACGAACGACTATTTAATAAACGGTTAAATAATAATAAATAAAATATTATAAAAAATATATTTATAATTAGAATTTATATATAAGATAGCCTAAGCTAAGCTTGAGGATAGATTTCTATAGCTTTTTTAATAATTAATTCTTATATTAGGTTTAATAATCGCTTTTAACTATTTTTATTAAAAACTTATTTAATAAAACTATGATTAATTACTAAAGTTTTACTTATTTTATAATTTATAAATAATAGTTTTATTAAAACTATTTTTAAGACGATTATTATTTATAAATATCGTAGCCCTGACTTTTATTAATATAAACTTTATTACGATTAATTAACTATAATATTTTAATTACTCTTATTTAATAAATCGATTTTATGAAAACTTACTAAATAATATAAACGATATTTATCGAATCCTTTTTTAATAAAAATAAAAAGCCTTAAGTTTTAAACGCCGAGCTAGCCTAAGCCGAAAAAGACGTAAAGATACTTAACGTTAAATATAACTTTAATAAGGACACGGTCCTTAATAAAATAATATATATTTAAATACGCCGTATCGTTAATTAAGGTACTTAATATAATAAAAAACTAATAGACTTTTTTAATATTATTATTACTTAATTAAGAAAAGTTTAAATTAAAAACGACCGTAATATTACTAAAATATAAAAAATATTTAATATTACGTTTAAAAGATTTAAAAACGAATATTAAAAGGCCTTAAACCTCGCCGACTAAGTAAATAGGCTTTAAAATGCCGTTAATATCGTTATTACCTTTTTTAATAAAGGATAATAAAAATTTAAATTTAATATATTTATTACTTTTAATAAGATTTTTAAAACCTTAAAAAGATTTTTAATTTAAATTAAAAACTTTTAAAACTTTTATTAAAAAGATTTTAATAACCAAATTAAGAAAGTTATATATACCACTAGCTTTTTTAAAAAACGAGCTTTTAAATAATTCGAACTTTTTTAAAAAAAGTATTTTAAAAAAAAAACTTTTAATGAATATTTTATTGAAATATAAGATATTTATTATAATTTTAATAGGTTTAAAAAAGCTTTTAAATTACTTTTTTAAAATCTAAATAAGAAACGATAAGCCGAGCGTAATATATTATAACTCTAATAAATTAAATTAATAAAGGACTATTTAGCTAAGTTTAAACATTTTAATATTTAATTTAATTTTATTAACGATATTAAGATTTTTATATTTTATTGAGGACTAAAGGATAAGGTTAAGGACGAACTTATTAAAATCGACGAACTAGACGATTTCTTTTAATATATTAAATTCGTAATTAAAATTAATAACCGCTTTTATAAAAAACAAAAAGAAAAAAAAAATAATAATAAAAACCTAACTTAGGACGTAAATATTAATAATAATTTTAACATAATCTTAATTAAAAATACCGTTATAACAGGAATAATAACCCTTAATAAATTATTATTTATAAATAATATAGCGGACTTATAAACCTTAATATAGTAAAATAAAATTAATCTTATTAAAAAAAAGAATTTAAATATTATAACTACGATAAGTTAAAATATATAATTAGAAATTATAAATAGCCTAAACGAATTTAATAACGATTTATTCTTAAGAAACAGATTAATATTATTTCTAAAAAAATACTTTATAATTCATTCTCTTAGACTATATACTATAACGATAACTACTTTACCTACTAAAATAATAAAAAATAATTAAGATAATATTTTAAAAAACCCTTTAATAGGACCCTTATTATAATAAATAAATAAAAAATAGTTTAACACCTTAAGACTATTAAAAACTATAATAAAAAATATATTTAAATATTATTAATAATATACGAAGTAATTAAAATATAACCTATTAACTTTTTTAACCGAGCGTAAACCTTTATAATAATAAAAAATAGATTAAAAAAAAGGATAGTAATTAAAAATAAAGATAACTTATTTTAATTAAAAAACGAGATTTTAGCTTATAAAGTACGGATTTTAAATAAATTTATTTATATAATACGACGAATATTTAATAAAATAATTTAATATTACGAACACCGCCTTTTAACAATAAAAAATTATAACGAAAATTATATTTATATATTAACTAATTATTATAAAACTAGCCGATTATTAAAAAAAAAGCGACTAAATATAAAAGTAATACTCGCTTTATTTTAATAACGATTTTAAAAACGATTAAAAGTTAAAATAAAAAAAGATTTTTTTAATTAGAATATAAAATTAATAAAAAAATAGATATTATATATTTAATATACGGATTTTAAATATTAAAAGAACGTTATTATTAACGTATTAAAAAACTAAGTAAGGCTTATTATATAATAAACGCTTATATTTTTTAATATTTAATTATAAAAATAATCTTTATTATTTTAAAATAGCGAATATATAAATAATTTAAAATAATAATAAAGGATAATATACTCCGTTTAAAATAAAATTTCCTTATATTTAAAGAAAGTATTAAACCGGACGATTTAAGTAAAAGAATTATCGATGATATATTTATAAAATTTAATATTAAAGGACTAAATTACGACCCCTTTTTAAATAATATTAATATATTAAACTACGAATAGTTAATAGGCTAATAATTACTTTATAACTCGGACGAACCTTACGACGTCGCTTAATAACGTACCTAGTTAAAAATCGATTATAAAATATTATTTAATATTAACGATTTTATTATTAAAAAGGAAGCCGATTTAAATAAGTAATTAAAATAATAAGAATTTATAAGCTTTTAAAAAGAACTAAATTAGCTTACTAAGGACCTAAAAAACTACCTATATAACTAATATATTTTAAATATATAATTTAATATTAAAATATTTAAAAACTATAAATTATTTTTTAAAGGGAGAGAACCTATTAATAAAAAAATAAATAATATTTACGATATTATTAACGTATTATATTTACTTATTAAAAAATAGAAGCGTCCCGATTTAATAATTAATTACAAACGGCTTATAAAAAAAGGACGAATATTAACCTTTAAAATATTAAAAAACTAAATATATTAATTATAAAAAAACAATAAAAAGCGGCTAAAATAAATAAATTTTTATATTTTATAATACTCTTTAATAAAGAATATTTACGATTTAAATTTTAAATAAATAGATATAATATAAATATTATTATTAATAGCGGCGCTTAAGGAATTTTTATTTTATTAAAAATAGTAAATAAATATAAATTATTATAAGTATAAAAAACGAATTTATATATTTTATAAATACTAAAAAGAGAATAAGTTAATTATAACGACGGATATATTAACTAAAAGACTATATATTTTACGATATATATTAATAATTAATTAAAATAATTAAAATACG
Organism: Colletotrichum orchidophilum; assembly: GCF_001831195.1. NCBI lineage: Eukaryota > Fungi > Ascomycota > Sordariomycetes > Glomerellales > Glomerellaceae > Colletotrichum > Colletotrichum orchidophilum. The sequence continues at coordinate 82,085 of NW_019173048.1, forward strand.
ATATTATAAAAATTAAAAATACCGACGTTATTTTAAGAATCTCGTAGTTACGAAAATATAATTTATAAATAGATTAGAGAACTGGCTAATTTTATTAAATAGACTTAATTACTAAACGATTTAATAAAAAGGGTTTAAACGAGTTTTATATAATATTTAATAAATAAAAATAAATTAGATATATTGCTTTTATTAAAACGATAGAATTTATTAAAATATTTATACCCAATACGGACGATCGAGGATCGGACTTATTTTAAACTATATTTAAAGAATATTAAATTTATATAAAACTATTCGCTTTAAAGGAAAAAATAAAACTATTAGAATATAATAATTAAGATATAAAAATCGAATTAAAAAAAGAATATAACCTAAGTTTTATTTATTATACCTTATAAATTAATTTAAACGTAATAAATTTAATGAATATATCGATAATAGACTTAAAAAAGGTTATATTAAACTATTATCCTCTTTAGTAAGAGCACTAATCTTCTTCGTATTTAAAAAAAGGAAAAAAAAGCTTAGACTTATAATTAATTATAAGGGATTTAACGAAATTATTAAAAAGAATTATTATTTATTACCCCTTATCGTAAAACTTAAGAAAATATTATATAAAGCTTAATAATGTACTATAATAAACTTTAAAAAAATATTTAATTAAATTAAAATTAAAAAAAGAGATAAATAAAAAACGGTATTTTAAATACGTAAAGGACTTTATAAATATTTAATTATACTTTTTAAACTTATTAACGCACCCGCTATATTTTAAATAATAGTTAATTACGTATTTAAAAAGTACGTTAATATTTTCGTAATTATTTATTTTAATAATATCCTTATTTTCTTTTTTAATTTCGAGACGTATAAGAAATACGTTTATATAATATTTTAAAAACTTTAAAACGTAAAGTTTTTTATTAAACTTAATAAATACGAATTTTATATATAAAAAATAGATTTCCTTAGCTATACGATTATATTAAAATAAATTTATATATAGGTATTTAAAATAAAAGTAATTAAAAACTAGCCTATACTTACTAATATTAAAAATATATAATTATTTTTAAAATTCGTTAACTTTTACCGACGATTTTTTAAAAACTATATTAATATTATTAAACTTTTTAATAATTTAATAAGGAAAAATATAACCTTTATTTAAGATAAAAAATATAAAAAAGCTTTTAATAAAATTAAGGACTTAGTTATTTCGGAATTAATAATTATAATTTTTAACTTAAAAAAACTATTTAAAATCGAGACCGACGCTTCGGATTTCGTTATAAAAACTATTTTAAAATAATAAGACTAATAAAAAGTACTTTATCTTTATATATTCTATTCTAAAGCGTTTTATAAAATAGAATTAAATTAGTAAATTTATAATAAAAAATTAATAATTATAATTAAAGCTTTTAAAAAATAGAGATTATAACTTTTAAAAACTAAATATAAAGTTATTATTTATATAAATTATAAAAACTTTACGAATTTTATAATAAATAAGAATTTAAATAAATAATAAATTAAATAAAATAAGTTTTTATTTAAGTTTAATTTCCGAATTATTTATTAGAAAAGTTTAGAAAATAGTAAAATAGACGTTTTTAATAAACGACCCGATTACGAAGTTATAGTCCTTAAGGAAATATAAATAATCCTTAAATACGACGATAACGGTAATTTTATACTTATTATAAAACTTTTTATAATAATTAAAAAAGTTAACGTTAGCTTATTTAGAAAAATAATTTCTAAGCTTATTATAAAAATTTATAATATTTAAATACATAGTTATTAAGGTATTATAAAAATATAAAAACGGATTCGTTAATATTATAACAAAACCGTTATAAAAATAGAAGTTATTAAAGTTATTAAAAATTATAATATTTATAAAAAAAGTAAAAATAGCCTTTATAAGCCTTATAAAGAACTATAACTACTATTAGTATTTTTAAAGGTATAATATTTAATCTCTTAAGATTTTATTATCAAATTATTAAAATCTAAAGAACTATTAATAAACGTATAGTACGATAGTATTTTAATTATTATCGACCGACTTATTAAGTTCGCTTATTTTATATTATATAAAGAAGTAAGTAATATTATAAAATTAATATATTCTTTCTTTAAAATAGTTATTACTAACTACGGTTTACCTAAGGAAATAGTTTTTAATAAAAATAAGCTATTTACTATTAAATTTTAAAGATTTTTAATCTCGTAACTCGGTATAAATTATAAATTATCGACCTTTTTTTATTTATAAATCGATAAATAAATGAAAAAGATTAATTAAATTCTTGAGATATACTTCCGCTATTATATAAATTACGACTAAAATAATTAAATAATATTACTATTAATAGCCTAGTTCGTATATAATAATGCAATTAATAAAAGTATAAAAAAATCCCTTTTTTACTTTAACTATAGATTTTAATTAATTATATATAGAAAAGTACGCGAAGGACCATAGGTTATAAAAGCTATAATAAACGTAAATAAATTTAAAAAAATTTAAAAGGAAGCCTTTTTAGACCTTAAGTTTATACGATAATGTATAAAAAAATATACTAATAAATTAAAAATTAATAGACTAATTTTAAAAAAAAAAGATAATATATATCTCTTTTACCGTAATATTAAAATAAAACGATTAAACGATAAATTAAATTATAAAAAACTTAAACTTTTTAAAATTATTAAAAAAGTTTTATTAATTAATTTTAAATTAAAACTTTTAAATACGATACGATATTACCCGGTTTTTTATATTTTATTTTTAGAGCTAATATTTAAAAGCTTATATATTAAAGATCGTATTATCGTCGAACTTAATAAATTAAAATATAAAATCGAATAAGTTATTAACTACCGAATTAAAAAAAGACGTAAAAAGTACTTTATTAAATAAAAAGATTATAAATACGAAGATAATATATAAGAACCCGTTACGAACCTTTAGAACTTTTAATAGCTTTTTAAAAAGTTTTAAATTAAATTTAAACTTAAAACTTTTAACTATTACGGCGTTTTAATCGATAATATTAAAAATATTATTAATTTATATTTTTTAAGTTACTAAGGAAAAACTTTTAATATCTTTAAGAAATTCTTTTAATACGATACGATTTTTTTTAAATACTATTTATTTTTAAAAACGAAAGCGTTTTAATTTAAATAACGACTTATTTAATTTAATTTAAACTTTTTAATAAGCTTTAGCTTTTTTTTATAATTTTATAACTCTTTTTTAAAACCGCGACTTTTTTATTTATTTTTTATAATTAAAACGATCGGACTTTATTATTAAATAATTTATTATATTTATTAATCGGGACTTATAAGAGATAGTCTTTAAAAAACTCATAAATATAAATAATATTAATAGAAATATCGTATAAAATACTTAAGTAATAATATATTTTATAAATATTAAAATTAAAAAAAACTAAATAATAAATATTTTAAAAATAATAATTTAAATACGGTATTATTTTTATATTTTTATTAAAAAAACGAATAATACGTAATAAATAGCGATAAAATATAGCTATTTATAATTTCGATTTTTTAATTTAATTTAATATAACATTAATATATTTTAATAAAAATATTTAATAATTCCTTAATTTAAGAATAAATAATTTATTTATAAGTTTAAAAATTAGATTTTTAAAAAGAGGAGTTAATATTACGACTTAATACGTATTATTAAATTAGGGCCTTGCCCTATAGGACCTACGGCGGCTATTATATTATATATATAATAATAAAAACTTAAATAGCCTTTTTTAAAATAAAAGAATTATAAATAAATTATATAATTACGATCGTATAATAAAATAAAAAATAGACGTTTATAAATAAATAGGACGGGCGATTATAAAAATATAAAACGGACGACCGTTTAATAAACGGTTAAATAATAATAAATAAAATATTATAAAAAATATATTTATAATTAGGATTTATATATAGGATAGCCCGAGCTAAGCTTAAAAATAGACTTCTATAGCTTTTTTAATAATTAATTTTTATATTAGATTTAATAATCGTTTTTAACTATTTTTATTAAAAACTTATTTAATAAAACTATAATTAATTATTAAAGCTTTATTTATTTTATAATTTATAAATAATAGTTTTATTAAAACTATTCTTACGACGATTATTATTTACGAATATTATAGCCCCGACTTTTATTAATATAAACCTTACTACGACTAGCTGGCCGTAACACGTCGCTTTTTATTAATTAAAAATTTTTAATAATAAGATTACGGCTTTTTAATTAGCTTACTTTTTTAATAAGGTCGATACTTTTTAATTAACTTATGAAAACTAAAGAAATTAACGCTTTTTAACTTATCTTTTTAAAATATAAATAAATTACTTAATTTATTAAAAAAAAGTTATATTATTAATTATTATACGCTTTTTATATAATAAAAATAAAATAATATATTAATAATCCTTTTTAAAAACTTTTTATGAATTTCTTAATAAAATCTCTTAAATATATTATAAAAATTTTAAAAAAGACTTTTAAAAAATTTTAAAGATTCTTTTATATTTTCTTTTATAAAAAATAAAGGAAATTTTAAAGATTTATTTACGATTTTTTTTAAAGTAATTTTAAAAATTCTTTAAAGAAATCTTAGGCTTTTTTAAATGTTTTTTTTAAAAGGAATCTTTAGGAAATTTTAAGAATTTCGTAGCCCTTTTTTCTTTAAGTAATTATATATAAAAAATAAGAAATTTAGTTATAAACCGTAATAAGTCGCTTATTTAAAAATAAAAATAAATTAATATTAACTAAGCTTATATAAAAAGTAAATTAATCAAATTAAAATTAGATATTAAACTTATTTTAATAATTAATAAGGAGCTAATTTAATATTTTTAATAAAAAGAAAATAATAAAGAATTATATAAATAAACGACTAATATAACTTAATATTTAAAAAAAACAAATTAAATAAAAAATAATTTATAATAATAACAAACTTTTATAAATACGTTATAAAACATAATTAAATAATAAGCTTTTTTAAAAATTATATAATTTTTATTTAAAATTTATAAAATTATAATATAAATAAGTTATAATACGTATTTTTAAAAATCTTAAATAAAAATTTAAATTAAAAAAAAAAATGTTTATCTTAATATAGTTATTTTTATTATTTTTATAAAGAGGTATCGTTTTTTTAAATTAATTAAGAAGCCGAATAGCAATGTTAATATAAAAGCGATATTAATATATTGATTTGCGACGCCGGTATATTAATTCCTATTTAATAATATAAAAAATCTATTGCTTATTAAATAATTTAATTAATACGGCCGTTAATAAATAACTATTTAACTTTTTTTAATTTAAATATATTTTAATATTATAAATATTACGCTAAGTAAATACTTAATCTAAGAATTATTTTTATATAATAATAAGGATATTATATATTTAAAGGAATTAATACACGGGCATAAACAATTAATATACGGGCATAACTCTTACACAAGCATAATAGCTATACACTATCATTAGCTTAAAAAAGCTATTACCCTATTTTAATTTTACCGGTCCTACCTAAGATATTTAAGAGTTTTTTTAATATATAATTACGACGCGTCGTTTATATTAATTAATTAAGGCTCTATTACTATATTTTTTATATTAAAATGTTTTATATTTAAATCTACCCCTCCGTTATTAAAACATAACTTATTATATTAAATTAAAAACTTAAATTTAAATAATAAATTTAAATAATAAATTTAATTTAAAACGGCAATATAATAAATATTTTTTTATTTTATTACCTTTTATCGCTAGTAATTTAAATATAAATATTAATAATTATTATAACTTTAATAATAATAATACGTTTAAAGATATTTTTGTTTTTTATTTAAACTAATTTTATTAAATTATTTAACCTTACGACTTATATAAGAACAACGCGGTATTTATTAAAATATAAAATAATTATAAAATCTTTTTTTATAAAATATTTCTAACGATAATTATTCAAATTTATCAAATTATTATATTAATACTTAGCCTAGAAGATAATTTATTTTTATTATATTTTACTTTTAAGTTTATTTTACAAAACAAGGAGTATCGACTTATATAAATTACCTTTATAAAAGAATTTAAATTTATATTTCGCTTAATTAAGAAAATAATAAAAAAAAGGTAATAATTAATTAAAAAACTCTTTAATTTTTTTAAACGAATTCGATAATAATAACGGAAATAAAGTTATTTATTATATTTATTTAATACGTTTATTTTATTACCCTTATCTTTATATTCCCTTTTTTATTATTTAAAATATTTTTTTATTAATTCTTAAATAAACTTAATAACTTTATTATTATAAGGTTTTTATTTTTTAAATTAACGCTTATCTTTATTTTTATTTAACTTAATTTTAAATTTATAAATTCTTAATAACTAAAAGCCTATAATCGACGTTTTATTTAATTAAATTAACGTATTTATTAAAAAAAACGGGTTTAATATTATTCGTTAATATAAATATATATATAAAAATAAAAAAATAAAATATTTATTTTAATATAATCGCTTTAATAAACTATAGCTTATTAAAAATACGGGGTTATATTAATAAAAATCGTAAAAATATAGTTATAAATAAATAATTATTATTAAAACGAAAGAAAAGGGCGCTTAGTTTTTATAATAATATATTAAAACCGAATATATTTAATATAACTACGGGCTAAGCTTTAGTTTTTTAATATATTTTTTATATTAAAAGTTAATATTACTAACTAAGAGCGTTATTAAAGTTATTAACCGCCGGGTTAATATTAAAACCCGCGATATTTATATTATTATTTAAAAATAACTTTTAAATTTTATATTTATTTAACGGGATATTTATAATATTAAAGCTTTTATAAATAAAAAGAAATTAAACGGCTACTTATTAATAGCCGTTTTTGTTACGGCTAGCTAGTCGTAGTAAGGTTTATATTAATAAAAGTCGAGGCTACAATACTTATAAATAATAGTCGTTATAAAAATAGCTTTAGTAAAATTATTATTTATAAATCGTAAAGTAAGTAAAGCTTTATTAAGTAATCGTAATCTTATTAAATAAATTCTTAATAAAGATAATTAAAAACGATCGTTAGATTTAATATAAAAATTAATTATTAAAAAAATTATAGAAGTTTATCTTTAAGCCTAGCTTAGGCTATCTTATATATAAATCCTAATTATAAATATATTTTTTATAATATCTTATTTATTATTATTTAACGGTTTATTAAATAATTATTTATTTTATATTTTTATAATCGTCCGTTTTATTTATTTATAAACGTCCGTTCTTTATTTCATTATAAAATCGTAATTATATAACTTATTTATAATTCTTTTATTTTAAAAGGAGCTATTTAAATTTTTATTATTATATATATAATATAATAACCGTTATAAATCCTATAAAGTAGGGCTTTAGTTTAAAAATATATATTAAATCGTAATATTAGCTCTTCCCTTTAAAAGTCTAATCCTTAAACTTATAAATAAGTCGTTTATTCTTAAATTAAAGAATTATAAAGTATTTTTATTAAAATATATTAATATTATATTAAATCGAATTAAAAAATTAAAATTATAAATAGCTACGTTTTATCGTTATTTATTACGTATTATTCGTTTTTTTAATAGAAATATAAAAACAATATCGTATTTAAATTATCGTTTTTAAGGCGTTTATTATTTAGTTTTTTTTAATTTTAATATTTATAGGATATATAATTATCTAAGTATTTTGTTTAATACTTTTATTAATATTATCTATATTTATAAGTTTTTTATAAATAGTTTTTTATAAATCCCGATTAATAAATATAATAAATCGTTTAATAATAAAGTTTAATTGTTTTAATTATAAAAAATAAATAAAAAAGTCGCGGTTTTAAAAAAAAACTATAAAATTATAAAAAAAAGCTAAGGCTTATTAGTAAGCTTAAATTAAATTAAATAAGTCGTTATTTAAATTAAAACGCTTTCGTTTTTAAAAATAAATAATATTTAAAAAAAATCGTATAGTATTAAAAGAATTTCTTAAGGATATTAAGAGTATTTTTTTAACGGCCTGGGAAACGTAAATTAATAATACTTTTAGTATTATTGATTAAAACGCCGTAATAATTAAAAGTTTTAAATTTAATTTTAATTTTAATATTCTTTAAGAAATTATTAAAAGTTTTAAAAGTTTGTAATAAGTTTTTATATATTATCTTCGTATCCGTAATCTTTCTATTTAATAAAATACTTTTTATATCTTTTTTTAATTTAATAATTAATAATTTATTCGATTTTATCTTTTAATTTATTAAGTTCGATAATAATACGATTTTTAATATATAAGCTTTTAAATACCGGTTTTAAAAATAAAATATAAAAAACCGAGTAGCATCGTATTGTATTTAAAAGTTTTAATTTAAAATTAACTAATAAAATTTTTTTAATAATTTCAAAAAGTCTAAATTTTTTATAATTTAATTTATCGTTTAATCGCTTTATTTTAATATTACGGTAAAAAAGATATATGTTATTTCTCTTTTTTAAAATTAATTTATTAATTTTTAATTTATCGGCGTATTTTTCTATCCGCTATTATATAAATTCGAGGTTTAAAAAAGCTTTTTTTTAAATCTTTTTAAATTTATTTACGTTTATTACGGCCTTTATAGCTTATAGTCCTTCGCGTGCTTTTTTATATATAGTTAATTAGAATTTATAATTAAAATAAAAAAGGGATTTTTTTATATTTTCGTTAACTACGTTATTATATATAAACTAGGCTATTAATAATAATATTACTTAATTATTTTAATTATAATTTATATAGCAACGGAAATATATTTCGAGAATTTAGTTAATTTTTTTTATTTATTTATTAGTTTATGGGTAAAAAGAGGTTAATAATTTATAATTTATACCGAGCTACGAAATTAAAAATCTTTAAAACTTAATAGTAAATAGTTTATTTTTATTAAAAACTATTTTTTTAAGTAAACCGTAGTTAATAATAATTATTTTAAAAAAGGTATATATTAATTTTTTAATATTATTTATTTTTTTATATAATATAAAATAAATAAACTTAATAAATCGGTCGATAATAATTAAAATATTATTATATTATATATTTATAAATAGTTTTTTAAACTTTAATAATTTAATAATAAAGTTTTAAAAAATTAAATACTATATTTTTAATAATATCGGTAAAAGTTATAGCTTTTTATAAGGCTTATAAAAGCTATTTTTATTTTTTTTATTAATATTATAATTTTTAATAATTTTAGCGATTTCTATTTTTATAGCGGTTTTATTATAATATTAATAAATCCGTTTTTATATTTTTATAATATTTTAATAACTATATATTTAAATATTATAAACTTTTATAATAAGCTTAGGAATTATTTTTTTAAACGGGCTAGTATTAACTTTTTTAATTATTATAAAGAGTTTTATAATAAGTATAAAATTACTATTATTATTATATTTAAGGATTATTTATATTTCTTTAAGGACTATAATTTTGTAATTAAGTCGTTTATTAAAAGCGTTTATTTTATTATTTTTTAAACCTTTTTAGTAAATAATTTAAAAATTAAATTTTAATAAGAATTCGTTCTATTTAATTTATCGTTTATTTAAATTCTTATTTATTATAAAGTTCGTAAGGCTTTTATAATTTATATAAATAATAACTTCGTATTTAGTTTTTAAAAACTATAGTTTTTATTTTTTAAAAGCTTTAATTATAATTATTAATTTTTTATTATAAATTTATTAATTTAATTTTATTTTATAAAACGTTTTAAAATAAAATATATAAAAATGAAGTATTTTTTATTAGTTTTATTATTTTAAAATAGCTTTTATAACGAAGTTTAAAATGTTAATTTCGACTTTAAACGGTTTTTTTAGATCTAAAATTATAATTATTAGTTCCAAAGTAATTAAGTCTTTAATTTTATTAAAGGCTTTTTTATATTTTTTATTTTAAATAAAGGTTATATTTTTCTTTATTAAGTTATTAAAAGGTTTAATAATATTAATATAGTTTTTAAAAAATCGCTAGTAAAAGTTAACGAATTTTAAAAATAATATACGTTTTTAATATTAATAGGTATAAACTAGTCCTTAATTATTATTATTTTAAATATTTATATATAGATTTGTTTTAATATAATTATATAGCTAAGGAAATCTATTTTCTATATATAAAATTCGTATTTATTAAGCTTAATAAAGAGTTTTATATTTTAAAGTTTTTAAAATATTATATAGATATGTTTTTTATATATTTTAAAATTAAGGGAGAAAATAAAAATATTATTAAAATAAACGATTATAAAAACATCGACGTATTTTTTGAATATATAATTAATTATTATTTAAAATATAGTGGGTATATTAATAAGTTTAAAAAATATAATTAAATATTTATAAAGTTTTTTATAAATTGAGAATACTGTTTTTTATTCGTCTTTTTTTTTAATTTTAATTTAATTAAATACTTTTTTAAAGTCTATTATAATAAACTATTAAGCTCTGTATAACATTTCCTTAAGTTTTATAATAAAAAGTAATAAATAATAATTTTTTTTAATAATTTCGTTAAGTCTTTTATAATTAATTATAAATCTAAGCTTTTTTTATTTTTTTTAAGTATAAAAAAAATTAGTGCTTTTACTAAAAAGGATAATAATTTAATATAACCTTTTTTAAATTTATTATTAATATATTTATTAAGTTCGTCGCGTTCGAATTAATTTATAAAGTATAATAGATAAAACTTAGGTTATATTCTTTTTTTTAATTTAATTTTTATATCTTAATTATTATATTTTAATAATCCTGTTTTTTTCTTTAAAACGAATAGTTTTATATAAATTTAATACTTTTTAAATATAATTTAAAATAGGTCCGATTTTTAATTATCTATACTGGGTACGAATATTTTAATAAGTTTTATCGTTTTAATAAAAACGATATATTTAATTTATTTTCGTTTATTAAATATTACATAAGAGTTGTTTAAACCTTTTTTTTTAAATCGTTTAATAATTAAATCTATTTAATAGAATTAACCGGTTTTTTAATTTATTCGTAAATTATACTTTTATAATTATAAAAGTTTTAAAATAACGTCGATATCTTTAATCTTTATAATATTATATTTTAATTATTTTAATTAATTATTAATATATATCGTGAGGTATATAGTCTTTTAATTAATATATCCGTCGTTATAATTAACTTATTTTTTTTTTATCGTTTATAAGGTATATAAGTTAGTTTTTCGTACTTATAATAATTTATATTTATTTACTATTTTTAATAAGATAAAGAATTTTTAAGCGCCGTTATTAATAATAACGTTTATATCGTATTTATTTATTTAAAGTTTAAGTTATAGATATTTTTTATTAAAGAGTGTTATAAAATATAAAAATTTATTTATTTTAATTACTTTTCGTTATTTTTTTACGATTAGCGTATTTAGTTTTTTAATATTTTAAAAGCTAATACCCGTCTTTTTTTTATAAGCCGTTTATAATTAATTATTAAATTAAAGCGTTTTTATTTTTTAATAAATAAATATAATATATTAATAATATTATAAATATCGTTTATTCTTTTATTAATAAGTTTTTTTTTTTCAAAAAATAATTTATAATTTTTAAGTGTTTTAATATTAGATTATGTGTTTAAAATATGTTGGTTATGTAGGTAATTTTTTAGGTCTTTAGTAAGCTAATTTAGTTCTTCTTAAAAACTTATAAACTTTTATTATTTTAATTACCTATTTAAATCGGTTTTCTTTTTAATAATGAAATTATTAATATTAAGTAATATTTTATAACCGATTTCTAACTAAGTACGTCGTTAAACAACGTCGTAAAATTCGTTTAAATTATAAAATAATTATTAACTTATTAACTATTTATAATTTAATATATTAATATTATTTAAAAGGGGGTCGTAATTTAATCCCTTAATACTAAATTCTATAAATATATTATTAATAATTCTTTTACTTAAGTCTTTTAATTTAATATTTTTTTTAAATATAAAAAAGTTTTGTTTTAAATAAAATATATTATCCTTTATTATTATTTTAAATTATTTATATAATCGTTATTATAAAATAATAAGGATTATTTTTATAATTAAATATCGGGGAATATAAATATTTATTATATAATAGGCCTTATTTAGTTCTTTTATATATTAATAATAACGTTTTTTTAATATCTAAAGTCCGTATATTAAATATATAGTATTTATTTCTTTATCGATTTTATATTTTAATTAAAAAAGGTTTTCTTTTATTTTAATTTTTAATTATTTTTAAAATCGTTATTAAAATAAGGCGAATATTACTTTTATATTTAATCGCTTTTTTTTTAATAATCGGCCGATTTTATAATAGTTAACTAAAATATAAATATAGTTTTTATTATAATTCTTTATTATTAAAAGGCGTTATTTATAATATTAAATTATTTTATTAAATATTCGTTATATTATATAAATAAATTTACTTAGAATCCGTATTTTATGAGTTAAGATCTTATTTTTTAATTAAAATAAGTCGTTTTTATTTTTAATTACTATTCTTTTTTTTAATTTACTTTTTATTATCGTAAGGGTTTACGCTCGCTTAAGGAAATTAATAAATTATATTTTAACTATTTTATATATTATTAATAATATTTAAATATATTTTTTATTATAGTCTTTAATAATCTTAAGGTATTAAACTACTTTTTACTTATTTATTATAATAAAGGTTTTATTAAAAGGTTTCTTAAAGTACTATCTTAATTATTTTTTATTATTTTAATAAATAAAATAATTATCGTCGTAATATATAATCTAAGAAAATAATTTATAAAATACTTTTTTAAAAATAATATTAATTTATTTCTTAAGGATAAGTCGTTATTAAATTCGTTTAGGTTATTTATAGTTTTTAATTATATATCTTAACTTATCGTAATTATAATATTTAAATTCTTTTTTTTAACGGGATTAGTCTCGTTTTATCATATTAAAATTTATAAATCTATTATATTATTTATAAATAATAGTTTATTAAAAGTTATTATTCTTATTATAACGGTATCTTTAATTAGAGTTATATTAAAGTTATTATTAATATTTACGTTTTAAATTAAGTTCCTATTATTATTATTTTTTCTTTTCTTTTTTTCTTTTATAAAAGCGGTTATCGATTTTAATTACGAGTTTAATATATTAAAAAAAATCGTTTAATTTATTAATCTTAATAAGTTTGTTTTTAATTTTATCCTTTAGTCCTTAATAAAATATAAAAATCTTAATATTATTAATAAGATTAAATTAAGTATTAAAACGTTTAAACTCGGTTAAATAGTTTTTTATTAATTTAATTTACTAAAGTTATAATACATTACGCTCGGCTTATTATTTTATATTTAAATTTTAAAAAAGCAATTTAAAAACTTTTTTAAACCTATCGAAATTATAATAAATATCTCGTATTTCAATAAAATATTCATTAAAAATCTTTTTTTTAAAATACTTTTTTTAAAAAAGTTTAAATTATTTAAAAGCTTGTCTTTTAAAAAAGCTAATAGCATATATAACTTTTTCGATTTCGTTATTAAAATTTTTTTAATAAAAGTTTTAAAAGTTCTTAATTTAAATTAAAAATCCTTTTAAAATTTTAAAAATCTTATTAAAAATAATAAATATATTAAATTTAAGTTTTTATTGTCCTTTATTAAAATGGGTAATAATAATATTAATAATATTTTAAAACGTATTTATTTAATTAGTAAAATTTAAAAATTTTTTATATTTATTTTTAAAATTTTTAAATATAATATTAAATATTCTTTATATTTTAATAATATCGCGGTCGTTTTTAATTTAGGCTTTTATTAATTAAGCGGTATTAATATTAAAAATTTTATTTAACTTTTTATTATATTTAATATTTTTCTTAATAATTTTACGTATTTAGGCGTATATTATTTAGTTAAAGACTATATTTTTATCGGAATTAAATTTAATATTAAGTATTTCTAAATCTTTTTTAGTTTAAAAGAGTTCGGTATTTAAAGCCTAAGGCTACTTATTTTTATTAAAAAAAAATTAAATAAATATCGTTCGTATTATTTAATAAGTTTTTATAAAATTAACTTATTAAATAAAAATAATTAAAATATTATAGTTAATTAATCGTAATAAGGTTTATATTAATAAAAATTGAGGCTACGATACTTATAAATAATAATCGTTATAAAAATAGTTTTAATAAAACTATTATTTATAAGTTATAAAATAAGTAAAGCTTTGGTAATTAATCGTAATCTTATTAAATAAGTTTTTAATAAAAATAATTAAAAACGATTATTAAATTTGATATAAAAATTAATTATTAAAGAAGTTATAAAAGTCTATCTTTGAGCTTAACTTAAGTTATTTTATATATAAATCTTAATTATAAATATATCTTTTATAATATTTTATTTATTATTATTTAACGGTTTATTAAATAGTCGTCCGTCTTATATTTTTATAATCGTCCGTTCTATTTATTTATAAACCTCTATTTTTTATTTTATTATAAAATTATAATTATATAACTTATTTATAATTTTTTTATTTTAAAAGGAGCTATTTAAGTTTTTATTATTATATATATAGTATAATAGCCGTTATAGGTCTTGTGGGGCAGGGCTTTAGTTTGGTAATGCGTATTAGGTCGTAATAGTTTTAATAAAGCTTTTTAATAAATAAAAGGTGCTTTATATTATAAAATAAGTTAATAACGAGCTTAATCGGCTTATTAATTTAATATAAATATTACTATTTTATTTCTTAATATAAAAGCGCTTCTTAAAGGTAATTTACTTTAATAATATATATAATACGAATCGCTTTAAACTTCCGCTATTTTAAACTATTAATTAAATATATATTAAATATATTTTTAATATAATATTTAGCTTTATTAATAATAAAAGATTAAAAAGGTTCCGGTTCTTTATAAAAAATTTCTATTAACTAATTAACTAATATTCGATTAACTTATTAAATATTATTATTACTAATTATAATAAATAAATAAAAGCCGTTTTAATTTACGAATTCGCTAACGTATAATAAGAACTTTATATTTATTATATTAATTTTAATATTATATTTAAAACTAAGTAAAAATAAATAAAAGAAAAACGGTTAAAAAATATTAATAATAGCTTAAATTATAAAAATAATATTAAGCCCTTAAGAATATTAATAATAGAATTAAGCGACGAAGACTAAATATATATCTATACGCTTACTAACGATTTAATCTTTTATATATATTACGGAGTTTTTATAATATAAAAACTTATTATTTTTATTAAAACCGAGGTTATTTTTAAAAAAATATAAAATAATCTTTATAAAAAGTTCGATAATTAATAATTAATATTACGTTATTTTTATAAAATATATTTTCTTATTAAAACTTAATAAGCTCGCTATTATATTTAAAAATATTAAAATTTTAATATTTGCGTTATTTTAAAAACTAAGTTTAGTAATAATAATATTAAAACCTATTTTTTTAATAACTTAAGTTATTTATACCGATTCCTTAATATTATATAAAATATAATTCGAAATTAAAAATTACGGTTTATATAGTCTTATATAAAAAATAAAATATTAATTACTTATTAATATATTAAAACTAATTTAAAATATTTAAATAAATTTTAAAATATATTTTTTTTAAAATAATTAAAATTGATTATAAAATAATATTAAATAATAAAAATAATATTACCGACCGGTAGTTGTTTACGGCCTTTATTTATTAAAAATTATATAAACGACTATTTTATTTTAATATAATTAAATATTTTTTACTATTATATAATCTATATAAAACTTATAACTAAAATATTTTTTATAAAATAGGACGTCTTTTTTTATTAAAAACTAAAAAAACGTTTTTAAAAAACTTATATCGTCGGATTTTAAATTTTAAAATTATTATATTTTTTATAATAAGCTAAGGAATTTAATATAATTTATTTTTAATTAATTTATTATATAGGAGGATAATAGTCTAAGGGCTTAATATAAAAAAACGTTATTAATAATTTTTAAAATAATTTAATAAGGCCGTCCGTTAAAAAGCCGTAATAAAACAATTATTATAAAACTTATATAAAAAAAAAACAAGGAAAAAGTTACTAATTTATAACCTTATTATAATTTTAAATTAAAAGTTAATTTAATAAACTTAATATAAAATAATTTAAATAAATACGTTAAAATAAGGAAATATTAATAAAGGAGCTTTTACCGCTTTTAAGACGAAGTATTTATAATTTATATATTTTTTTAAGTTAATAATAGTGTATAATTGTTATATTTATATAAAAGTTATGCCCGTATATTAAATATTTATGCTCGTATATCAATTCCTATATTTAAATATTAATATAATAGTTTATATTTTTAATAAAATCCTTAATAGACTAAGTAAGCTTTTAATATAAAAAGTAAATAAATATTTTAAAGCTTAATTATTAATTATATTAATTATAATAAAGGTCTAATAAATAACGTAAAAGCTAATTTTGTTTTACAATTTTATAATTATATATTATTAATAGTCGTATTTTTAAAACCTTCGTTATTAAATATTTATATTTTTTAAAAAGCTAGGTTTATTAAATTAGTTATATTAAAACGAGTATAATATAAACCGACTTATTTAAAAAATATAACTAGATTATTTTATAATGTCGAATCCGTTAGCCTTTATAAATATATTAAATTAATTAAAAAAGGCTTTTTAATATAGTTTCTCTAGTAGAAAGGACCTCTAACAAAGAGGGTAAGACTATAAGCTAGCCGGGTAAATATATAAGTTAAACATATTAATTATAAAAAATACTAAATATAAAAACTAATATAAAAGGTAAGATAAAAAAGTAAAGTAAATAATAAAATAAGTATTGTAATAAATGTATTTTTATTATTATTCTTTTTGAATAAAGAGATACGGCGAGCTTATTTATATATATAAAATCGCTTTAATACGTAACTAAACTACTAAGTAATTATAAAGAAATATTATACTTTTATAATAAGCTTTAGGCTCTTTAAAATTAATAAATTTAAAATAGTGTTTTAAAAAAGATTTTCAAAATAAAATATAATAAAGAATTATAATTTAAAAAAATAATAAACTCAAAAGAGGTTCTTATTATAAAAAAATATAAAAATAATAAATTTATTTGAAAACTTTACGTTTTCTATTAATAGCGGCTTAGTTTATATTATTGAAAAAGGGCGGTTATTAACTTTTTGTTAATATTAATAACTTATTAAATAAATTTAAAAATATTATTAAAATATTCTAAAATAAACTATTAAAAGTTTTAATAATTATTATTAAAAATAATAAACTCCGCTTTAATAAAATATAAATAAATATAATATATTAAATACTTTATATCCTTTTTAAAAAACGGCGTATAAAATAAAATATAAATTTAAAATGTTTAATATTAAAAAAGGGGTATTATAAATAAATAAAAATTAAAATAATATAATAAGTTAAAAAGAGTCGGTTTTATTAAAAAAACGGCGTTTAAAATAAAATTTTGATTTAATCCTTTAATAATAAAGTTAATAATAAAAAAATAATCGTGTTTTTTATAATAACTTAGTTACTAAGTCTTTAATTAAATTATTATATAATTAAAAATCGCTAATTTTATATAATTAGCTAATATTAAAGGGAATTAATACACGGGCATAAATAATTAATCCACGGGCATAAATCTTACACAAGCATAATAACTATATACTATTATTAACTTAAAAAAGCTATTACTTTATTTTAATTTTACCAATCTTATTTAAAATATTTAAGAATTCTTTTAATATAAAATCGTAATATATTATTTATATTAATTAATTAAAGCTTTATTATTATATTATTTATATTAAAATTCTTTATATTTAAATCCGCTTTTTTATTATTAAAACGTAACTTACTATATTAAATTAAAAATTTAAATTTAAATAACGAATTTAATTTAAAACGGCGACGTAATAAGTATTTTTTTATTTTATAACTTTTTATTATTAATAATTTAAATATAAATATTAATAATTATTATAATTTTAATAACGATAATATATTTAAAAATGTTTTTATTTTTTATTTAAATTAGTTTTATTAAATTATTTAATTTTATAATTTATATAGGACTAATTCGGTATTTATTAAAATATAAAATAATTATAAAAATTCTTTTTTATAAAATATTTTTAATAATAACTATTTAAATTAATTAAGTTATTATATTAATATTTAGCTTAAAATACATTTTATTTTTATTATATTTTATTTTTAAGTCTATTTTATAAAATAAAAAATATTAACTTATACAAATTACTTTTATAAAAAGATTTAAATTTATATTACGTTTAATTAAAAAAGTAATAAAAAAAAAGTAATAATTAATTAAAAAACTTTTTCATTTTTTTTAAATAAGTTTAATAATAATAATAAAAATAGAGTTATTTATTATATTTATTTAATATATTTATTTTATTATTTTTTCTTTATATTCTTTTTTTTATTATAAAAACATTTTTTTATTAATTCTTAAGTAAATTTAACAACTTTATTATTATAAGGTTTTTATTTTTCAAATTAATACTTATTTTTATTTTTACTTAATTTAATTTTAAATTTATAAATTTTTAATAATTTAAAATTTATAATCGACGCCTTATTTAATTAAATTAATATATTTATTAAAAAAAACGAGTTTAATATTATTTATTAATATAAATATATATATTAAAATATATATTTTAATATAATCGCTTTAATAAACTACGGCCTATTAAAAATATGAGGTTATATTAATAAAAATTGCGAAAATATAATTATAAATAAATAATTATTATTAAAATAAAAAAGAAAAACGCTTAGTTTTTATAATAGTATATTAAAATAGAATATATTTAATATAATTATAGGCTAAGCTTTAATTCTTTAATATATTTTTTATATTAAAAACTTATATTATTATTTAAAAATGTTATTAAAACTATTTATTGTTAAATTAATATTAAAACTTATAATATTTATATTATTATTTAAAAATAATTTTTAAATTTTATATTTATTTAACGGGATATTTATAATATTAAAACTTTTATAAATAAAAAGAAATTAAACGGTTATTTATTAATAGCCGCTTTAATGAAGCTTTTTAATAAGCAAAAAGTGCTTTATATTATAAAATAAATTAATAACGAGCTTAACCGGCTTATTAATTTAAAGAATTAATATACCGGCGTTATAAATTAATATACCGGCGTCGCTCTTATACCGACGTCGCTATTCGGCTTTTTAATTAACTTAAAAAAACGATACCTCTTTATAAAAGCGATAAAAATAATTATACTAATATAACTATTTTTATTTTCTTTTTTAACCTAAGTTCTTATTTAAAATTTTTAAAAATACGTATTATAGTTTATTTATATTATAATTTTATAAATTTTAAATAAGTATTATATAACTTTTAACAAAGCTTATTATTTAATTACTTTTTATAATATAGTTATAAAAATTTATTATTATTACAAACTATTTTTTATTAATTCTGTTTTTTTTAAATATTAAGTTATATTAAACGTTTATTTATATAATCCCTTATTATTTTCCCCTTATTAAGAATACTAGACTAGCTCTTTATTTATTATTAAGATAAGCTTAATGTTTAGTTTTAACTTAATTAATATATCTTTTATATAAGCTTAGTTAGCGTCGACTTATTTAAATAAGCGACTTTATTATTTAGTATTTACGCCTTAGGTATTATAAATAGTACGGGCTTAATTAGCTAATTAGCTCTTTTTAAGTAAAATTAATTATAATAAGATAGGCTACGTTATATTTTTTAGCTTACCGTAGAGGGATATAATAATTTTAAAATTAAAGATTTATTAATATAAATTTAAAAAAAACGTCTTTTAAAAACGCTACTAAGGGTATACTTCCTATTTATTAAAAATAACTAAATCTATTATTTTAAAATAAATTTTATAATAATAAAAAATACTTAGCTTAATTAAAATAATATAATTTAAATTATAGTTTTTAAAAAGGACTAAAAATAACCTTTTATTAAATAACATTATCTTCTTTATTAACCGATATTACTTTTTAATTAACGTAAAATATTTTAAAAAAAGGATTATTAAAAGTTCGTTTAAATACTTAAAACGAATTTTTATATACTCCCGGTTTATAAATATTTTATTTTTAATATAAGTTTATTTAAAACGTATCTTTTAATTACTAATTATATCTTATATAACATTAATAAGTCAATATAAATAACTAAAACTATTTAAAAAATAACTTTTAATATTATTATTACTTAACTTAATACTAAAAATAACGTAAATATTAAAATTTTAATATTTTTAAATAAAATAGCGGGCCTATTATATTTTTAAAAATAAACATATTATATAAAAATATTAAAAGATTAAACGTTAATTATTAAACTCTTTATAAAACTTAGTCTAAGCTTTTTTAAAAACGTATTTAATTTTAATAAAAATAATAAACTTTTATATTATAAAAACCCTACGATACATATAAAAAAAAGGCTTATTAATAAGTATATTAATATAGGCCATATCCTTATTATTTAATATAGTTATTATTTATATTAATAATTAATATCCTTTGTTATTAGACTTATTACTATTATTATTATAACTACGTTCCTTAACCCACTTCTACTTAGCCCTAAGTATAATATTAAAATTAATATAATAAATATAAAGTTATTATGAAACGTTTAAAAACTATTTATTTAGTATAGCCTTTATTTATATCACGGCCAGCTAATCGTAGTAAGGTTTATATTAATAAAAGTCAGGGCTACGATACTTATAAATAGTAATTATCGTTAAAATAATTTTAAAAAAACTATTATTTATAAGTTGTTAAATAAAAAGGCTTTAATAATTAATTATAATTTTATTAATAAAGTTTTTTAATAAAAATAATTAAAAGCGATTTTTAGATTTAATATAAAAATTAATTATTAAAAAAGTTATAAAAATTTATTTTTAAACTTAATTTACGCTATTTTATATATAAGTCCTAATTATAAATATACTTTTTTATAATATTTTATTTATTATTATTTAACGGTTTATTAAATAATCGTCTATTTTATATTTTTATAATTGTTTATCTTATTTATTTATAAATATTTATTTTTTATTTTATTATAAAATCGTAATTTTATAACTTATTTATAATTCTTTTATCTTGAGGAGAGCTATTTAAATTCTTATTATTATATATATAATATAGTAGCCGCCGTAGGTCCTATGGGGCAGGCCCTTGGTTTAGTAATGCGTGTTAGGTCGTAATAATTTATTTATTATAACTTATAATAATAATAATAAAATAACGGATTAAATATTAATTCATAAATTAATAAATACTTACTAAAAAAACCTAAAAACTTTTTAATCTCTCGTTATTACTAAAGCTAAACGCAGCGTTATAAATAAATCTAAAATAAATCTATTTAATAACTTAAAAAAAAAAGAGCTTAAAACGATTAATATTATAAATATTATTAAAATTAATTACCTTAAAGAATCACTTTTATATTTAAAAACAATAAGAAAAGGCTTAAATAAAACTAATAAAACGGTTTAATTTATCGTTTATTTATTTTATTATATATAAAATATTTCGTTTATTAAATAGCTTAATTAACGTTATAATTAATAAATATTTGACTAATTTCTCTCGGTTTATATAAGCCTTAATATTATAAATATTTTGCTAAATAAATAAAAACTTTAAAACCTATTCCTAAATAATAGCACTTATATCGCGAGCTTAAATCTTAATTTATTAATTTATAATTTTAATAATATCCTAAATTATTTAAATAAACTTATAATATAAAAAATATATAGAAGTTTTAAAACTAAAACTATAATTATATTAATTATATTAAAGGTTTAAATAATAATATAAAAACTATTTACTTTCTTTTTAAACCTCGGTAATAATTTATTATTTATAATCGTATTTACGAAACTTATATTATTAAATATTAATACTTTATATAAACTTAGGCTTACTAAACCGATTATATTAAAAAATATATTAAATAATTCGGCCTTAAGCTTTATACTTATTCCGCTTTATAATACTAAATCTATTAACTTTTATAAAAATATTAATTTAATTAAGAAAAGTATTATAAATTTATTTTAAATTATTAAAAATCGATAAATTTAAAGTTTTAATTATAAAAAAAAAAGATCGGTTATTTAAAATATAATAAAAAACTATAGTTTAAAAAAACGCTTCGTTTTAAAAAAAGATTAATATAAAAATAAATAAAATAATAAATTAACTTAAGGACCCTATATTTTTTACTATTAATAAATATATTTTTATTATTAAAAAAGTACCGTTATTAATTATTAATTAATCCTAATAACTTATAAAACAAACTAAAAAATACTATTAAATTACTTTATTATAAAATAAGAAATTTATTAAAACTATTCGTTAAAAAAAAAGGCTATATTTTAAAAGAAATCATAAAAAAATAGTCCGCTAAGGTTTTATTATTTCTTTTAAAAAATAATAAATAAACTATAATATAAATTTTATATTAAAATAATCGTTTATAAAAAATCGTATATTTTATGATATACTGATTAAAAACTTAATAATAAAGTTACGCTATTTTTAAAAATTATTAATTTTATAAAATTAATTAACGCTCGGGCGGCTATTTTTTAAAAAAAGAAATAATAACGGTTAGCTAAATAATAATAAAAGGTCGTAATTAATTAATAATTGCTTTTGTAAAAGGGGAGGTTTATTAATATAAGTATTATTTTAAAATTAGCTTTATGAAATATCTCTAACTTTAATTAAAAAAAACTATTAAAAGCAAAAAGTATAAATTAAACTTAAAAGCTTAATAATATAACTTTAAAATAAAAGGATTAATAAAATAAAAAGGTTAAAATACTTCATAAATATTTAATAGAATTTAATTATACTAATAATATTTTTTTAAATTAATTAAAAGGTCGAATAGCGACGCCGGTATAAAAACAACGCCGGTATAAAAACAACGCCGGTATATTAATTTACGACGCCGATATATTAATTCCTTTAATTTAATATAAATATTTTTATTTTATTTTTTAATATAAAAGCGCTTCCTTAAAATAATTAATTTTGATAATATATATAATATAAATCGATTTAAACTTTCGCTATTTTAAACTATTAATTAAATATATATTAAATCTATTTTTAATATAATATTCGGCCTTATTAATAATAAAGAATTAAAAGAGTTCTAATTTTTTACAGAAAATATTTATTAATTAATTAACTAATATTCGATTCGCTTATTAAATATTATTATTATTAATTATAATAAATAGATAAAAGCCCCCTTAACTTAAAAGTTTATTAATATATAATAATAATTTTATATTTATTATTTTAATTTTAATATTATATTTAAAGCTAAATAAAAGTAAATAAAAAGAAAATAACTAAAAGGTACCGGCAGTAATTTAGATTATGAAAACGATATTGAGCCTTTAAGAATATTAATAACGGAATTAAATAATAAAGATTAAATATATATTTATATACTTATTAATAATTTAATCTCTTATATATATTATAAAATCTTTATAATATAAAAGCTTATTATTTTTATTAAAACCGAAGTTATTTTTAAAAAAGTATAACATAGTTTTTATAAAGAATTCGATACTTAATAATTAATATTATATTATCTTTATAAAATATAGTTTTTTATTAAAAGTTAATAAGCTTATTATTATATTTAAAAATATTAAAATTTTAATATTCGTATTATTTTAAAAACCGAGTTTAATAATAATAATATTAAAAACTATCTTTTTAATAAATTAAATTATTTATATAAGGTTTATAATTAAAATAATCTTTATAAAATAAGACGTTTATTTTTATTAAAAATTAAAAAAAATGTTTTTAAAAAACTTATATCGTCGGATTTTAGATTTTAAAATTATTTTATTTTTTTATAATAAGCTAAAAAACTTAATATAACTTATCTTTAATTAACTATTTTTATAAAAAAATAATAATTTAAAAATTTAATATAAAAAAACGTTATGAATAAGTTTTAAAATAATTTGATAAAACCGTCCGTTAAAAAGCTATAATAAAACGATTATTATAAAACTTATATAAAAACAAAAGTAATAAAAAAATAACTAATTTACGGCCTTATTATACTTTTAAATTAAAAATTAATTTAATAAACTTAATATAAAGAAATTTATAAAAATATAAGCTAATAAATAGGTATTATAAGCGAGTATTTAAAAAAAAAAGTATAAATAAAAAATATTAATTAATAATAATAACGAAGCCGTTTTTTAATAAATATAATTATTTAAATAGGGCTTTAATAAGATTTAATATTAATTTACTATTTATTATATATTATAATAAAAAGATATAAAAAGTATAGAAATTAAAAATAAATATAATATAATTTAATATAAAATAATTTAAATAAATACGTTAAGATAAAAAAATATTAATAAAGGAGCTTTTACCGCTTTTAGGACGAAGTATTTATAGTTTGTATATTTTTTTAGGCTAATAATAGTGTGTAGTTATTATGTTTATGTAAGAGTTATGCCCGTGTATTAATTATTTATGCCCGTGTATTTATTCCCTAAGCTTATATTACTTTTTAATCGTTTAAATTTTTTAAATAATATTAAATAATAATAATAACGAAATAATAGTTTTAAAATACGATTTAAATATTAAAAATATTAAAATTAAACTATCGGATTGGAAGCCTAATTCGACCTCGAGTTAGCGCCAGCGCAGGGACTATCTAAAAGTCTTTATATTAACGTTTAATCGGTAATCTAACTAACGATTAAAACCTTTCTTTTCCACTTTACGTAAAGATTAATATAAAAATAATTAACCTTTTGTTACTACAATTCGATTAAATAAATCACCTTATAATTATATAAATTAATATTAATTAATAATTTAACTACTATTATAAATTAATAAAGCTATTATAAAATAAAAAAAGCGACCCTCTAATACTATATAAAATAAAAAAATCATATTATTTTAACCTCTTATGGAAATTAAAAAAAAACGACTTTTTAATACCGTATAAAATAAAAGTTTTTTAATTTTTTAAACTTTTATTAAAAAAGAAACGTTTATTACGTTAATAACGCTTTTAAATGGTCTATTAATAAAATCGCTTAAATTAACTACCGACTATTAAAAAAATCCTTCTTTTTTATATCTTTTCTAATTTTAAAAAACCTTTTTTTTTACTTTTTTTTTTTTATTTACTTCCCGTAATAAATACGTAAATCTATTTATTTTATATTTATATTAATTATAACTAAATTCTATAATATTTACGCTTATTTTATAACTTATAAAATATAAATATAAAATAAAAATATAAATAATAAACTACGTAATTTATTTAATTTTATAAATATAAAAAATAAGCCCTTATTATATAACAATTAGATTACAAAAGAGATCGAAAATATAAAATAAATTTCGTAAGATCTTATTTAATTTAACTTTTTTTTAACTTTTTCACTATTTCTTTAAATAAATAAATAAAATATTATTTTAACGACGATTTGTAAATAAAAAACAAAGCTATTATAAGATTTTTAAATTTAACCGGCTTATTATAAATACTTATTATATGAAAATAGTAAATATCTTTATAATTTAATAATGGGCGTTAAAAAAAAAGCTAGGGCTAAAGTAATTTTTAAAAAAAAAAGACTAAAAACGGATCTAAAACAGGTTTTTTATACTTTTTAAAAAGAAATAAACTACTAAATAATAATAATTTGTTTAATAAATATATACGCCTCTTAAGTATTTATTTAAAAAGAAATGTACGTATTTAAGACGTTATTAACCTAATTATAATTTATTTTTAATAAAATATAATAAAACTGTTTAGATTAAGTAAAAAGAGTTTATAATAATTAAAAACGGCGCTAAAAGCCTATTTATAAAATAAAAGATAAATATAAAGAATATTATAAAATAAACTTAAAATATAAGAACCGATTTAACTTTTAACGACGAGTTAAATAACGATAAAAAGCTGCCGCCGTTGCTTTTAAATAAGTTAAATTTTAATATATTAAAAACTAATATAATAATCGTTTTAAGTTTTAATATAGGCCGTAATATAACCTTAAGCGAATTAAGCCGGGCGTAGGTAAAAATACCTATCCCGGATTAATAAATTACTATTAATATTTAGGCGTATTAAAAAGATTAATTATATAATAAAACGGACGATTTTAATAGCAATTAAATTAATACGGCGTTATTATTTATAATCGAAATATATTATAAATAGAATTTAGCCGAGCGAACTTTATTTTATTATATAATCGATAATTTAAGTTATTAGCCTAACGATTAATTTAAACTCGCAAATAAATAAATTATTAAAAAATTTAATAAATTTATTTATAATAATAAAGTCTTATTAAATTAAACGCTAGCAAAGTAGCTTTACGAGACTTTTATAATAATAGTTTAAGTAATTAATTTCTTAATTTAGTTTAAAACGTAAGTTAATTAAGTAGTTAGTTAATTTAAATAATTTATTTAACGGATTAAAAAGCCCGAATTTTTATTTAAAATTATAAACGGAGTTATCTCGATTTTAAAATCTACGTTAATTAAAAAAATATTATTAAAAATAAAGTTATTACTACTTTTATAAACCTTTATTATAATTAACAAATTATTAATAAAAATAAAACTATTTAGCCCTATTTAACTAAATATAAATATTAAATCGCGATTAATTAATTATAATTAACACGGCTTTAATTCTTTTTTTTAAATAGGCCGTAAAAATCTAAACTTAAAAGCGGCTAATATACGATAATTAATCGATTTAAATAAAATCTTTTTAAAAAAAAAGAAGTATTTAAAAAGAAAATATAAAGTTTTATAAAAGATTTTAACTATATTCTATATTAATTATAAAAAAATTAAAATCTAAAATTATTAATATTATTTAATAATTATTATCGTTTTTATTAAATAAGTTAAGAAATATTATTATTAAATTATATATATAATAATCGATTAAAACGACTTTATTATAATCGTTAATATTTTTTAAAACTGTTTTAAAACTAACGATTAAAAAAAAGGCTTTTTATTAAACTTAAAGTTTTATTATTTAAATCGGTAATAAAAAAAATAAAAAATAAATCGAAAATAAAAATCTTTAAAAAGCTTATTTTACGGATTAATAAAATTAGTAAAACCTTATTAGTAAAAAGAACCGATAAATAAAAAATCGATTATTTATTAATTATAGTTTAATAGGTTAATAAGGTAAGATTTTTTTTATAAACCTAATTTAATAATTATAAAGCGCTCTATATTTAACTTAAAATTAAATTTAATATTAAAATTACAATACTTAAATAATAATAATTTTAAATCGATAAAGAACCGTATTAATAATACTAAATTAACCGTATTTATAATAATAAAAAAAAAAAAAGTTAAATACGGCGCCCGATCGTAAGGTTAAAATAAAAAAATAGCTCCGGATAGCCCTTAAAAGCCTTTTATAGTAGGGTTTTATAAACTTTAAAAATATTATATATATTAAAAAAAAAGCTATTAATTTAGTAATTATTTAAAAAAGGAGAAAAATAAAATATATAAACGATATAAAAAGGCAAAAGGAACCGCTGGCAAAACTAACCTAATTAAATATAATTAATTTTTTATTAATTATAAAAGTAAATCGTTTAAAATTATAAACTTTATTATAAGGTTTAGAAATATAAAAAATCTAACCGTTTATTTAATTAATAACGATAAAAATTTAAACGTTTTAAATAAAACTTAATAATTTTATTTTATTTTATCAATAATTAATTATTTAATACTTAATAAGAAATAAATTATAAAAGTTTTAAATAAATAGGCTTTTTTTTACGGCTAATTACGATTTATTAATAAAAAGATTATTTAAGCTATTTTAAAGTAAAAACCTCTTATTTTTAATTTTAAATAAATAAAAGAAAAATAATTTTAAAGAAAAAATAAGTTTAGTAATAATATTAAGACCTTTTTTATATAATTTAATTAATTAAATAAAAAAGATTATATAAACTTATTTTATTAATAATTAATATGGTTTAAAGACTTTTTAAAAGATTATTTTAAATATAAAAGCTTTAAAATAATTAATAAGGGGAGAAGGGTAGTTCTAAATTTTAAAAAAGATCTATTTAGCTAAACTTAACACCGCTAAGGCCAATATTACTAAAATTACGTTTAAATTAAATAAATAAATCGTCAGGATCGGAATAGTTAATATCTAAACCTAGTTCGGTATTATAACTTTTTATATACTACCTATTAATATGCTTTTCTTTTTATATTTAATAAATATAAATTACTTTAATATTATGTTTAAAAACTTTATAAATAAGATTATTAATAATAAAGCGTTTAAAATTATTAAACGATAATAAAGCTACGCTTTTATAAAGCTTAAGACCGGTATTTTATTAATTTATTATTTTATAAAAACCGAATTACGGCGCTTTTATTAAAAGTTCGGTTATTTATTAGTTTAAAAGCTCTATCTTTTATTTAAATAGTTAAGTAATAATATTAAAATTATAATAATAAAATATTTAATTAAATTCTATTATTAATATTAAATAAACGTATAAAACCCGCGGCGATTTAAATTTAAAATCTATAATAAACTTAATTTTAATTAAAAGATAATAATAAACGTTTTTTATTTAAATAATAAGTTAGTTTTTTATATAATTAATTTAATTATTTCTTTTTAAATAAGGTAGTTTTTTATTAATTTTTAAATAAAAATGGTTTAAATAGCGTTAAAAACGTAATAAATCGATACGTACTAAGGCCTATTTAATAGTATATAAATTAATACCGAAACTAATTTTAAATCTACCGGATTTAAAAAAAATGTTAAATTATATAAAATCGAGTTGAAAATAATATTAATTAAGGCCTATTATAGTATTAATAAGATCGAACGAGCCTATTAATAATTAAAAAGAACGTTTAAAATTATTAAAAATAAAAACCTTAATTTTATAAATAACGATTATTTATAAATAGCGTTAAAATATTATAATAATATTATTAAACTATAAGGTTTAATTTTAACGCTATTAATATTTAAATTATACTTTAAAACTATTATTTCGTTACTATTATTGCTTAATATTATTTAAAAAGTATAAGTAATTAAAAAGGTAATATAAGTTTTATAAAATTTAAAAATAAAAAGGCAGGTTAATAAAGCCTTAGCGGTATATAATAGGCCCGATATATTATAAAATCTTAATATCTTATTAAATTTAAATATATAAATCTAGAGAGATATTGTAAATAAATAGACCGGACTATATAAACTAATCTTTATTAATAAGCGCTTTTATATAATTATAAGAGATTAAGACTAATTATTTAAAATCGTAATAACGGCGATCCGATTATATAATTAAATAAATAAAAAGATAATTTATAAAGAAAAAAGAGAAAAGCTAAGGGAGGTCGAATAGTCACCTCTTATCTAAAAAAGCAAAGACTAAATTAATTAATTAAAGATCGTCCTTAACGAGATTATTATAATTAATAAATCGGATAATTAATTATTAAATCCGTTACGACGGCGGCGAGGTCGCCTTTAAAAAGACTTAATTTTATAACTTTTTAATTATAACGGATTAATTAATAATTATATTAATATTTTCTATTTAATTAAAAAGAAAATAGACTTTAAATTAGCTTTTAAACTACGGAAAAAAGGGATTATTATTATAAAAAATAAGCCTTATAAGGCCTTAGATATTATTGAAGTAAAAACTTTATAAAATTAAAGTGTATATCGCTTCGTTTTATATAATTTAAATAAGTACGTTAATTTACGGATTTTTAAATTATATATAGTTTAAAAGATTAAAAGTAAAAGAATTAACGCGTCGTATAAAAATTCTCGTTACGTAATTTAAAAATATAACGATATTAAAACAGCAGAATTACTTACGTAATCGCTAACGGTTTAAAAAAATAGCTAATAATTAATATTAATTTTAATCCTTTTTTTTATTAAAAATGGATATTATATATAAAATAAGGATATTATATAAACGTATACGTAATCCGTTATTAATTTAATATAAAAAATCTTTACTTACCTCTTAAAAGAGATAATTAATAAGTATTTAAAAAGCACGATTATTAAAATATTTAAACTATTATATAAGTTAATAAAATCGGGAACTTATTAATAGGCGACTTATTACGATTTCTATATTAAATAGTTAGGTATAATTATATTAACTTACGATTTATATTTATTAACTTTTAATTACTTAAAGGGATTTTATAAGATCGTTAATATATAAACCGACGATACGCTAAACGTATCTAATATCGAATTTATATAAAAAAAAATAAAAAGCTTAAAAAAGCCGGATTTATTATTAAACTAAAAGAGATCTTTATTATTAACTATTTATTAATATTTAATAATTAAATCCTTACGATTAAGGGCGATTTTATTATTTTTTATTAAAAAAAATAAAGAGAAAAGATTACTTTTATTAGTTTTATATTATATAACCGGTAGAAAAGATATTAGGTAAAGTAAGTAAAAAGATCGTATATTATTAATATTTACTAATTAAAAATAACGTTCGATATTATAAAAATAGTATAAACTACGGATCTAATTAAAAAAGACGTTATTATATTAAATAAATAACTAAGTTAGTAAATAATAAACTTAAATCGTAGGCTAATTTATTATTTATTAGATTTAACCTTTGTTAAGTTTTACATTTTTATTAACGAATTATTTGTAAATAATATAGATTTAACTTTTTAATTTAGATATATTATTATTTTAATAAACGATACTATAAGAGGCGACGAGTTTATAATATATAGTAATATTGTTTATTATTTATTAATTAAAAGTAAAAGAGTAATTAAAAGCGTTTTAACTTTAAAAGTTTATAAAATAGTTAACGGCGTCGACCTTGCTTACGTAATCTTTACTATACTTCAACTGATTATAAATTAATTAATTTTATTTATAATATTAATAATCGTTTCTACGGATTTTTATTTACTATACGAGTACTTTATTAAGTTAGGTATTATTAAAAAGAAAAGGCTAATAATAAATATTACAGCTTTATAATATTTATATAAACGACGTGAGATTTTTAAGATCTATTAAATTAATAATAAAGATAATTTAATAAATACTTTTATTAAATAGAACCTAAACTTAAGCTTAAAACGATTTATTAATAATAAAACGATTATAATATATATTAAAGAATAGGTTATATAAAAGGGGTTTAAAAAAGAAGTAAAAAAAAAACTATAAATATTACTTTTATTAGCGTATTATACGCTATTATAAGATTGTTAAATTACTTTTTTAATTATATAAATTTAATAATAAAAAAGAAATAATTAGTATCGGATTAAAAGCCTAATTCGACCTCGAGTTAGCGCTAGCATAGGGACTATCTAAAGGTCTTTATATTAATATTTAATCAGCGATTTAACTAACGGTTAGAACCTCTCTTTTCTATTTTACGTAGAGATTAATACAAAAGTAATTAACCCTTTGTTACTATGGTTCGATCGAACAAATCACCCTGTGATTACGTAAACTAACATAAACTTTATAATCCGGTAATATTATTATAATATTTTAATATTATTTATAAATAGGTATTTTTTATAAAATTAAGGCTTTTATTTTTAATCATTTTAAATACTATTTTTAATTATTAATAAGCTCGTTCGATTTTATTAAAATTATAATAAGCCTTAATTAATATTATTCTTAATTTAATTTTATATAATCTAACGTTTTTTTTTTAATTTAATAAATTTAAAATTATTTTTAATATTAATTTATATATTATTAAACAGGCCTTAATATATATTAATTTAATATGTTTTTAATATTATTTAAAACTTTTTTTAATTAAAAATCGGTAAAGAATTATTTTATTTAAAAAAAGAATAGTTAAATTAATTATATAAAGAATTAGCCGGCTATTTAAATAAAAAATGTTTATTATTATTTTTTAATTATAATTAAGCTTATTATAGATTTTAAATTTATATCGCCGCGGGCTTTACGTATTTATTTAATATTTATAATAAAACTTAATTAAATACTTTATTATTACGATTTTAACGTCGTTACTTAATTATTTAAATAAGGTATAAAGCTTTTAAATTAATAAATAATAAACTTTTAATAAAAGCGCCGTAATTTAGTTTTTATAAAGTAATAAATTAATAAAATATTAATTTTAAGTTTTATAAAAGTATAGCTTTATTATTATTTAACAGTTTTAAACGTTTTATTATTAATAATCTCATTCGTAAAGTTTTTAAATATAATATTAAAGCCATTTATATATATTAAATATAAAAGAAAAAGCGTATTAATAAATAATATATAAAAAGTTATAATACCGAATTAAGTTTAAATATTAAATATTTCGATTTTAATAAGCTATTTATTTAATTTAAACGTAATTTTAATAATATCGGTTTTAATAATATTAAACTTAATTAAACAAATCTTTTTTAAAACTTAGAATTTTTTTTCTTATTTTATTAATTATTTTAAAACTTTTATATTTAAAATAATTCTTTAAAAAGTTTTTAATCCGTATTAATTATTAATAGAATAAATTTATATAATCTTTTCCGCCTAAATAGTTAATTTATATAAAAGAAAGTTATAATAATATTATTAATTTCTTTTTTAAAAATTACCTTTTTTTTTACTTATTTAAAGTTAAAAATAAAAGGTTTTTATTTTAAATTAAACTAAAAAGTTTTAAAATTAGGTAATTCTTTTATTAATAAATCGTAATTAGCCGTAGAGAAAAGCCTATTTATTCAAAGCTTTTATTATTTATTTTTTATTAAATATTAAATAATTAATTATTAATAAAGTAAAATGAAGTTATTAAGTTTTATTTAAAACGTTTAGATTTTTATCGTTATTAATTAAATAAATAATAAAGTTTTTTATATTTTTAAATCTTATTATAAAGTTTATAACTTTAAGCGATTTAATTTTATAATTAATAAAGAATTAATTATATTTAATTAGATTAGTTTTATTAACGGTTTTTTTTATTTTTTTATATTATTTATATACTTTAGTTCTTTTTTTTTAAATAATTATTAAATTAATAGCTTTTTTTTTAATATATATAATATTTTTAAAGTTTATAAAACCTTATTATTAAAGGTTTTTAAAGGCTGTCCGGAGCTATTTTTTTATTTTAATTTTATAATTAAACGCCGTATTTAATTTCTTTTTTTTTTTACTATTATAAATACGGTTAACTTAATATTATTAAGATAGTTTTTTATTAATTTAAAACTATTATTATTTAAGTATTTTAGTTTCGATCTTAAACCCGGTTTTAAATTAAATATAAAGCGTTTTATAATCGCTAAGTTAATTTTATAAAATAAATTTTATTTTGTTAACTTATTAAATTATAATTAATAAATAATCAACTTTTTATATATTAGTTCTTTTTATTAATTTAATTTTTTTAATTTTATTAATTTATAAAATAAGACTTTTAAGGATTTTTATTTTCAATTTATTTTTTATTTTTTTATTATTAATTTTAATAATAAAGCTTTAAATTTAATAAAAAGCTTTAGTTTTTAATTTTTAATTTTAAAATATTTTTAAAAAGCGTTAATAGTCGTAATAAAATCGTTTTAATTAATTATTATATATATAATTTAATAATAATATTCTTTAACTTTTCTTATAAAAACGCTAATAATTACTAAATAATATTAATAATTTTAAATTTTAATCCTTTTATAATTATTATAAAATATAATTAAAAGTTTTTATAAAACTTCGTATTTTTTTTAAAATATTTTTTTTTTTTAAAAAGAATCTTATTTAAATCGGTTAATTATCGTATATTAACCGCTTTTAAATTTAAAAATTTATAATTTATTTAAAAAAAAATAATAAAGGCCGTGTTAATTTTAATTAATTAATTACGATTTAATATTTATATTTAATTTAATAAGGCTAAGTAATTTTATTTTTATTAATAATTCGTTAGCCGTAATAAAAGTTTATAAAAGTAATAATAACTTTATTTTTAGTAATATCTTTTTAATTAGCGTAAATTTCGAAACCGAAATAGTTTTATTTATAATTTTAAATAAAAATTTAAGTTTTATAGTCCGCTAAGTAAATTATTTAAATTAGTTAACTACTTAATTAGTTTACGTTTTAAATTAAATTAAAAAATTAGCTATTTAAACTTTTATTATTAAGGTTTTATAAAGGTCTTTTGCTAGCGTTTAGTTTAATAGGACCTTATTATTATAAACAAATCTATTAAATTCTTTAATAATCTATTTATTAACGAGTTTAAATTAATTATTAAGCTAATAACTTAAATTATTAATTATATAATAAAAGAAGGTTCGCTTAGTTAAATTCTATTTATAATATATTTTAATTATAAAAAGCAATGCCGTATTAATTTAATTATTATTAAAATTATTTATAATGTTATATAACTAATCTTTTTAATATATTTAAATATTAATAATAATTTATTAATCTAAGATAAATACTTTTACCTACGCTTAGTGTTACGGCTAACAAATCGTAATAAGGTTTATATTAATAAAAGTCGGGGCTACGATACTCGTAAATAATAATCGTTATAAAAATAGCTTTAATAAAATTATTATTTATAAGTTATAAAATAAATAAAGCTTCGGTAATTAATTGTAATTTTATTAAATAAATTCTTAATAAAAGTAATTAAAAACGATTATTAAATTTAATATAAAAATTAATTATTAAAAAAGCTATAAAAGTCTATCCTTAAGCTTAGCTTAGGCTATCCTATATATAAATCCTAATCGTAAATATATCTTTTATAATATTTTATTTATTATTATTTAACCGTTTACTAAGCGGTCGTCCGTCCTATATTTTTATAATCGCTTATTTTATTTATTTACGGACGTCCGTTTTTTATTTTATTATATAATTATAGTTATATAACTTATTTATAATTTTTTTATTTTAAAAAAAGCCGTCTAAGTTTTTATTATTATATATATAATATAATAATCGTTATAAGTTTTATAAAGTAAGGTTTTAGTTTAATAATACATATTAAATCGTAATATTAGCTCCTCTTTTTAAAAATCTAGTCCCTAGGCTTATAAATAGGTTATTTATTCTTAAATTAAAAAATTATTAAGTATTTTTATCGAAATATATTAACGTTATATTAAATTAAATTAAAAAATTAAAATTATAAATAATTATATCTTGTTATTATTTATTATATATTATTTATTTTTTTAATAAAGGTATAAAAATAATACCGTATTTAAATTATTATTCTTAGGGTATTTATTATTTAATTCTCTTTAATTCCGATATTTACGGAATATATTATTATTTAAGCATTTTATATAATACTTTAATTAATATTATTTCTATTTATAAATTTCTTAAGGATTATTTCCTATAGGTCCCGATTAATAAATATAATAAATCGTTTAAGAATAGAGTCCGATCGCTTTAATTATAAAAAATAAATAAAAGAGTTACGGTTTTAAAAAAGAACTATAAAGTTATAAAAAAAGCTAAAGCTTATTAAAAAGCTTAAATTAAATTAAATAAATCGTTATTTAAATTAAAACGTTTTCGTTTTTAAAAATAAATAATATTTAAAAAAAGTTATATTATATTAAAAGAATTTCTTAAGGATATTAAAAGTATTTCTTTAGTGGCCTAGGAGGCGTAAATTAATAATATTTTTAATATTATTAATTAAAACGCCGTAATAATTAAGAGTTTTAAATTTAAATTTAATTTTAATACTTTTTAAAAAGCTATTAAAAGTTTTAAAAGTTTATAACGGGTTCCTATATATTATCCTCGTAGTTATAAGTTTTCTATTTAATAAAATACTTTTTATATCTTTCCTTAATTCGGTAATTAATAACTCGTTTAACTTTATATTTTAATTTATTAAATTCGATAATAATACGATTTTTAATATATAAGCTTTTAAATACTAGCTTTAAAAATAAAATATAAAAAACCGGGTAGTATTATATCGTATTTAAAAATTTTAATTTAAAATTAATTAATAAAACTTTTTTAATAATTTTAAAAAGTTTAAGTTTTTTATAATTTAATTTATCGCTTAATTATTTTATTTTAATATTATAGTAAAAAAAATATATGCTATTTTCTTTTTTTAAAATTAGTTTATTAATCTTTAATTTATTAACGTATTCTTTTATACGCTACTATATAAACTTAAGGTTTAAAAAGGCTTTTTTTTAAATCTTCTTAAGTTTATTTATGTTTACTACGGCTTTTATAACTTATAGTCTTTTATATACTTTTTTATATATAATTAATTAAAATCCGTAATTAAAATAAAAAAAGGATTCTTTTATACTTTTATTAACTACGCTATTATATACGAACTAAACTATTAATAATAATATTACTTAATTATTTTAATTATAATTTATATAATAGCGGAGGTATATTTTAAAAATTTAATTAATTCTTTCTATTTATTTATCGGTTTATAAGTAAAAAAAAATTAATAATTTATAATTTATACCGAGCTACGAAATTAAAAATCTTTAAAACTTAATAATAAATAATTTATTTTTATCGAAAACTATTTCTTTAGGTAAACCGTAGTTAATAATAACTATTTTAAGGAAAGTATATATTAATTCTTTAATATTATTTATTTTTT
Organism: Colletotrichum orchidophilum; assembly: GCF_001831195.1. Classification (NCBI taxonomy): domain Eukaryota; kingdom Fungi; phylum Ascomycota; class Sordariomycetes; order Glomerellales; family Glomerellaceae; genus Colletotrichum; species Colletotrichum orchidophilum. The sequence goes on from NW_019173048.1 coordinate 119,238, forward strand.
TATATAATATAAAATAAGCGAACTTAGTAAGTCGGTCGACAATAATTAAAATATTATCGTATTATACGTTTATTAATAATTCCTTAAACTTTAATAATTTAATAATAAAGTCTTAAGAGATTAAGTACTATACCTTTAGGGGCACTAGTAGTAGTTATAGTTTTTTATAAGGCTTATAAGGGCTATTTTTACTTTTTTTATAAATATCGTAGTTTTTAATAGCCTTAGCGATTTTTACTCTTATAGCGGTTTTATTATAATATTAACGAATCCGTTTTTATATCTTTATAATATCTTAATAATTATATACTCGAGTATTATAAACTTTTATAATAAATTTAAAAGTTATTTTTTTAAATAGGCTAACGTTAACTTTTTTAGTTATTATAAAGAGTTTTATAATAAGTATAAGATTACCGTTATTGTTATACTTAAGGATTATTTATATTTCCTTAAGGATTATAATTTCGTAGTTAAGTCGTTTATTAAGAGTATCTATTTTACTATTTTCTAAACCTTTTTAATAAATAATTCAGAAATTAAATTTCAATAAGAACTTATTTTATTTAATTTATCGTTTATTTAGGTTTTTATTTATTTTAAAGTTTATAAAGTTTTTATAGTTTATATAAATAATAATTTTATATTTAATTCTTAAGAGCTATAGTTTTTATTTTTTAAAGGCTTTGATTATAACTATTAATTTTTTATTATAAATTTACTAATTTAATTCTACTTTATAAAACGTTTTAAAATAAAATATATAAAAATAAAATACTCCTTATTAATTTCGTTATCTTAAAATAGTTTTTATAACGAAATCCGAAGCATCGATCTTAACTTCGAATAGCTTTTTTAAATTAAAAATCATAATTATTAATTTTAAAATAACCAAGTCCTTAACTTTATTAAAAGCTTCTTTTTATTTTTTATCCTAAATAAAAGTTATATTTTTCTTTATTAAATTATTAAAAAGTTTAATAATATTAACGTAGTCCTTAAGGAATCGTCGGTAGAAGTTAATAAATTTTAAAAATAATTATACGTTTTTAATATTAATAAATATAGGCTAATCTTTAACTACCTTTACTTTAAATACCTATATATAAATTTATCTTAACGTAATTATATAGCTAAAGAAATCTACTTTTTATATATAAAATTCGTATTTATTAAGCTTAACGAAGAGCTTTACGTTTTAAAATTTCTAAAATATTATATAAATATATTTCTTATACGTCTCGAAATTAAAAGAAAAAATAAGGATATTATTAAAATAAATAATTATAAAAATATCGATATACTCCCTAAGTACGTAATTAATTATTATTTAAAATATAGCGGGTATATTAATAAGTCCGAAAGGCATAATTAAATACTTATAAAATCCTTTATATATTTAAAATACCGTCTTTTATTTATCTCCTTTTTTAATTTTAATTTAATTAAATACTCTTTTAAAGTTTATTACAGTAAACTATTAGGCTCTGTATAACATTTCCCTAAGTTCTATAATAAAAAGTAATAAACAATAATTTTTTTTAATAATTTCGTTAAGTCCTTTATAATCGATTATAAGTCTAAGTTTCTTTTTACATTTTTTAAATATAAAAAAGATTAATATTCCTATTAAAGAAGATAATAATCTAATATAACCTTTTTTAAGTCTATCGTCGATATATTTATTAAATTTATCGTATTTAAGTTAATTTATAAAGTATAATAAATAGAATTTAAGTTATATTCCTTTTTTTAATTCGATTTTTATATCCTAATTATTATATTTTAATAGTCCTATTTTTTTTTTAAAGCGAATAGTTTTATATAAATCCGGTACTCCTTAGGTATAATTTAAAATAAATCCGATCCTTAATCGTTTATATTAAATATAAATATTTTAATAAGTTCTATTATTTTAATAAAGGTAATATATTTGATTTATTTTCGTTCGTTAAGTCATATATAAAACTTATTTAAACCCTTTTTATTAAGTCGTTTAATAACTAAATTTATCTAATAAAATTAGCCGGTTTTTTAATCTATTTATAAATTATATTTTTATAACTACGAGATTCTTAAAATAACGTCGGTATTTTTGATCTTTATAATATCGTATTTTAATTATTTTAATTAATTATTAATATATATTGTAAAATATATAGTCTTTTAATTAATATATCCGTCGTTATAATTAACTTATTCTTTTTTTACCATTCGTAAAATATATAAGTTCGTTTTCTATATTTATAATAATTTATATTTATTTATCGTTTTTAATAAAATAAAATTTTTTTAAACGCCGTTATTAATAATAACGTTTATATTATATCTATTTATTTAAAATTTAAGTCGTAAATATTCTTTATTAAGGAGTATTATAAAATATAAAAACTTATTTGTTTTATAGTATATTTAATTTTTTAATATCTTAAGGGCTAGTGCCCGTCCTTTTTTTACGAGCCGTTTATAATTAGTTATTAAATTAAAACGCCTTTATCTTTTAGTAAGTAAATATAATACGTTAATAATATCGTAAATATCGTTTATTTCTTTATTAATAAGTTCTCTCTTTTTAAAAAATAATTTATAATTTTTAAATACTTTAATATTAGATTATATATCTAGAATATATCGGTTATATAGGTAATCTTTTAGGTCTTTAGTAAGCTAATTTAATTCTCTTTAAAAGCTTATAAATTCTTATTATTTTAACTAGCTATTTAAATCGGCTTTTTTTTTAATAATAAAATCGTTAATATTAAATAATATTTTATAATCGATTTCTAACTAAGTACGTTATTAAGCGACGTCGTAAGGTTTATCTGAGTTATAAAGTAATTATTAACTTATTAGCTATTTATAATTTAATATATTAATATTATTTAAAAAGGGGTTATAATTTAGTCCTTTAGTATTAAATTTTATAAATATATCGTCGGTAGTTCCTTTACTTAAGTTATTTAGTTTAATATTTTTTTTAAGCGTAGGGAAGTTTTATTTTAAATAAAATATATCGTCTTTCGTTATTATTTTAAATTATTTATATATTTATTATTTTAAAATAGTAAGGATTATTTTTATAATCGAATATTAAAGAATATAAATATTTACCGTATAATAAGCCTCGTTTAGTTCCTTAATACGTTAATAATAATATTTTTTTAATATTTAAAGTCCGTATATTAAGTATATAATATCTATTATTTTATCAATTTCGTATTTTAATTAAAAGAGATTTTTTTTTATTTTAATTTTTAGTCGTTTTTAAAATCGTTACTAAAATAGGGTAAGTATTACCTTTATATTTAATCGCTTTTTCTTTAATAATCGGCTAATTTTATAATAATTAATTAATATATAAATATAATCTTTATTATAATCCTTTATTATTAAAAAACGGTATTTATAATATTAAATTATTTTATTAAGTATTTATCGTATTATATAAATAGATTTATTTAAAATTTATATTTTATAAGTTAAGATCTCGTTTTTTAGTTAAAATAGGTCGTCCTTATTTTTAATTATTATCTTTTTCTCTAATCTATTTTTTATTATTATAAAAGTTTATATTTAGTTAAAAAAGCTAATAGGTTATATTTTAATTACTTTATATATTATTAATAATATTTAAATACACTCTTTATTATAGTCTTTAATAGTCTTAAGACGTTAAACTACTTTTTATTTATTTATTATAATAAAAGTCTTATTAAAGGGTTTCTTAAAGTATTATTTTAATTATTCTTTATTATTTTAGTAAATAAAATAATTATCGTCGTAATATACGGTCTAGGAAAGTAATTTATAAAGTATTTTTTTAGAAGTAATATTGATTTATTTCTTAGGAATAGGTTATTATTAAATTTATTTAGGCTATTTATAATCTTTAACTATATATTTTAATTTATCATAATTATAATATTTAAATTCTTTTTTTAATGGGATTAGTCTCGTTTTATTATATTAAAGTTTATAAGTTCGTTATATTATTTATAAGCGGTGGTTTATTAAAAGTTATTATTCTTATTATAACGGTATCTTTAGTTAAAATTACGTTAAAGTTATTATTAATATTTATATTTTAAATTAAGTTTTTATTATTATTTTTTTTTTCTTTTTTCTTTTTATTAAAGCGATTATCGATTTTAATTACGAGTTTAGTATATTAAAAAAAATCGTTTAGTTCGTCGATTTTAATAAGTTCGTTTTTAACTTTATTTTTTAATCCTTAATAGAATATAAAAATCTTAATATTATTAATAAGATTAAATTAAATATTAAAACGTTTAAACTCAGCTAAATAGTTTTTTATTAATTTAGCTTATTAAAGTTATAATATATCGTGCTCGGTTTATTATTTCTTATTTAGATTTTAAAAAAGCGATTTAAAAACTTTTTCGAACCTATCGAAATTATAATAAATATTTTATACTTCGGTAAAATATTCGTTAAGGGTTTCTTTTTTAAAATATTTTTTTTAAAAAGGTTTAAATTATTTAAAAACTTATTTTTTAAAAAAGTTAGTAACGTATACGACTTTTTTAATTTCATTACTAAAGTCTTTTTAATAAAAGTTTTAAAAGTTTTTAATTTAAATTAAGAATCTTTTTAAAGTTCTAAAGGTCTTATTAAAGGTAATAAGTATGTTAAATTTAAGCTTTTATTATTTTTTATCAAAAGAGGTAATAACGATATTAATAGTATTTTAGAACGTATTTATTTAATTAGCGAAGTTTAAAGCCCTTTAGTATTTATTCTTAAGTTTTTTAAATATAATATTAAATATTCCTTATATCTCGATAATATCGTAATCGTTTTTAACTTAAACTTCTATTAATTAAATAGTAATAATATTAAAAAGGTCCGTTAGTTCTTTATTATATTAAATATTTTAATTAATAACGCGACGTATTTAAATATATATTCTTTTATTAAAGACCGCGTCCTTATTAAAGTTATATTTAATATTAAGTATTTTTACGTCTTTTTTAACTTAGGCTAGCTCGGCGTTTAAAACTTAAGGCTTTTTACCTTTATTAAAAAAGGATTTAATAAATATTATTTAAATTATTTAATAAGTTTTTATAAAATCGACTTATTAAATAAAAGTAATTAAAATATTACGGTTAATTAATCGTAATAAGGTTTATATTAATAGAAGTCGGGGCTATAATATTTATAAATAATAATCGTTGTAAAAATAACTTTAGTAAAACTATTATTTATAAATTATAAAATAAATAAAGTTTTAGTAATTAATTATAGTCTTATTAAATAAGTTCTTAATAAAAGTAATTAAAAACGATTGTTAAATTTAATATAAAAATTAATTATTAAAAAAGCTATAAAAGTCTATCCTTAAACCTAGCTTAGGCCATCCTATATATAAATCCTAATCGTAAATATATCCTTTATAATATTTTATTTATTATTATTTAACTATTTACCGAGCGGTTATTCGTTTTATATTTTTATAATTACCCGTTTTATTTATTTATAAGCGTTTATTTTTTATTTTATTATACGATTATAATTATATAATTTATTTATAGTTCTTTTGTTTTAAAAGAGGCCGTTTTAATTCTTATTATTATATATATAATATAGTAGCCGCCGTAGGTCCTATAGGGCAGGGCCTTAGTTTAGCAATACGTGTTAGGTCGTAACACTTAGCTTAATTTATTTAAAATCGTATTACGGCCTATATTAAAATTTAAAATAATCGTTATATTAGTTTTTAATATATTAAAATTTAACTTATTTAAAAATAATAACGGTAGCCTTTTATCGTTACTTAATTTATTATTAAAAATTAAATTGGTTTTTATATTTTAAGTTTGCTTTATAATATTCTTTATATTTATCTTTTATTTTATAAATAAGCTTTTAACGCCGTTTTTAACTATTATAAACTCTTTTTACTTAATTTAAATAGTTTTATTATATTTTATTTAAATATGTTATAAATAATTTAATAACGTTTTAAATATATACGTTTGTTTTTGAATAAATACTTAGGAAGCGTATATGTTTATTAAATAAATATTATTATTTAATAGTTTATTTTTATTAAAAACTATAAAAGAACGCGTTTTAAACCCGTTTTTAATTTTCTTTTTTTTAATTTAGCCTTTACTTTTTTTTTAATACCCGTTATTAAATTAAGAATTAATATACCGGCGTGGTAAATTAATATACCGGCGTTATTATACGCTTTTATATAATAAAAATAAAATAATATATTAATACTCTTTTTTAAAATTTTTTTACAGATTTCCTAACGAAATCTCTTAGATATATTATAAAAGTTTTAAAAAGAACTTTTAAAAAAACTTAAAGATTTCCTTATGATTTCCTTTAAGGAAAATAAAAGAAATTTTAAAAAATCTTTTACGATTTCTTTTAAGGAAATTTTAAGGAAATCTTAAAGAAATCTTAGGCTTTTTTAAACGCTTTTTCTAAAGGAAATCTCTAGGGAATCTTAAGAATTTCATAGCCTAATAAACGTCGCTTTTATACCGGCGTCGCTATTCGGCTTTTTAATTAACTTAAAAAAACGATATTTTTTATAAAAACGGTAAAAATAATTATATTAATACAATTATTTTAATTTTTTTTTAATTTAAGTTTTTATTTAAGACTTTTAAAAATATATATTATAACTTATTTATATTATAGTTTGATGAATTTTAAATAAATATTATATAATTTTTAAAAAGGCTTATTATTTAATTATTTTTTATAACGTAATTATAAAAATTTATTATTATTATAAATTATTTTTTCTTAATTCCGTTTTTTTTAAATATTAAGTTATATTAATTGTTTATTTATTTAATCTTTTATTATTCTTTTTTTATTAAAAACGCTAAATTAACTTTTTATTTATTATTAAAATAAATTTAATATTTAATTTTACCTTTATTAATATATTTTTTATATAAACTTAGCTAGCGTTGATTTATTTTTATTACTAAATAAGCGACCTTATTATTTATTATTTACGTTTTAATTATTAAAAATAGTACGGGTTTAATTAATTAATTAGCCTTTTTTAAATAAAACTAATTATGATAAGATAAATTACGTTATATTCTTTAATTTATTATAAAAAAATATAATAGTTTTAAAATTAAAAACTAGTTAATATAAATTTAAGAAAAATATTTTTTAAAAACGCTACCGAGGGTATATTTTTTATTTATTAAAAATAATTAAATTTATTATTTTAAAATAGATTTTATAATAATATAAAATACTTAGTTTAATTAAAATAATATAATTTAAATTATAATTTTTTAAAAAGATTAAAAATAGTTTTTTATTAAACGGTATTACCTTTTTTATTAGTTAATATTATTTTGTAATTAATATAAAATATTTTAAAAAAAGTATTATTAAAATTTTATTTAAGTATTTAAAATAAGTATTTATATATTTTTAATTTATAAATATTTTATTTTTAATATAAACTTATTTAAAACGTATTTTTTAATTATTAATTATATTTTATATAATATTAATAAATTAATATAAGTAATTAAAACCGTTTAAAAAATAACTTTTAATATTATTATTACTTAATTTAATATTAAAAATAATGTAAATATTAACGTTTTGATATTTTTAAATAGAATAGCGGGCTTATTATATTTTTAAAAATAAATCTATTATATAAAAATATTAAAAAATTAAATGTTAATTATTAAATTTTTTATAAAGCTTAGTCTAAGCTTTTTTAAATACGTATTTAATTTTAATAAAAATAATAAGCTTTTATATTATAAAGACCTTATAATATATAAAAAGGGGGCTTATTAATAAGTATATTAATATAGGCTTTAATTTTATTACTTAACGTAGCTATTATTTATATTAATAGTTAATATCTTTTATTATTAAACTTATTATTATTATTATTATAACTACGTTCCTTAACTTATTTTTATTTAGTTTTAAATATAATATTAAAATTAATATAATAAATATAAAGTTATTATTAAATATTTAAGAACTATTTATTCTATATAGTTTTTATTTATTTATTATAATTTATAATAATAATAATAAAGTAATAGACTAAATATTAGTTTATAAATTAAGAAATATTTATTAAAAGAAATTAAAAACTTTTTAATTTCTTATTATTAATAAAGCTGAATATAGCGTTATAAATAAATTTAAAATAGGTTTATTTAATAATCTAAAAAAAAAAAGAGCTTAAAACAATTAATATTATAAATATTATTAAAATTAATTACTTTATAAAATCGCTTTTATATTTAAAAATAATAAAGAAAAGTCTAAATAAAGTTAATAAAGCGATTCAGTTTATCGTTTATTTATTTTATTACGTATAAAAAATTTTGTTTATTAAATAGCTTAATTAATATTATAATTAAAGAATATTTAATTAATTTCTTTTAATTTATATAAGCTTAAGTATTATAAATATTTTGCTAAGTAAATAAGGATTTTAAAAACTATTTTTAAATAATTATATATATATTACGAGCTTAAATCTTAATTTATCGGTTTATAATTCTAATAATATTTTAAACTATTTAAATAAATTTATAATATAAAAGGTATATAAAGGTTTTAAAATTAAAATTATAATTATATTAATTGTGTTAAAGGTTTAAATAATAACATAAAAGTTATTTAGTCTTTTCTTAAGTTTTAGTAATAATTTATTATTTATAATTATATTTTTACAAAATTTAAGTTATTAAATATTAATATTTTATATAAGCCTAGGCTTATTAAACCGATTATATTAAAAAATATATTAAATAATTCGGCCTTAAATTTTATGTTTATTCCGTTTTATAATATTAAATTTATAAATATTTATAAAAGTATTAATTTAATTAAAAAAAGTATTATAAATTTATTTCAAATTATTAAAGATTAATAAAGTTAGGATTTCGGTTATGAAAAAAATCGGTTATTTAAAATATAATAAAGAATTATAATTTAAAAAGACGTTTCATTTTAAAAAAAAGATTAATATAAGGGTAAATAAAGTAATAAATTAATTTAAAAACCCTCTATTTTATATTATTAATAAATATATTTTTATTATTAAAAAAATATTAAGATTAATTATTAATTAATCTTAATAATTTATAAAATAAACTAAAAAGTACTATTAAATTATATTATTATAAAATAAAAAGTTTATTAAAACTATTTATTATAAAAAAAAGCCTATATTTTAAAAGAAATCGTAAAAAAATAATCCGTTAAGTTTTTATTATTTTTTTAAAAAATAATAAATAAAATATAATATAAGTTTTATATTAAAGTAGTTATTTATAAAAAGTTATATATTTTATAATATATTAGTTAAAAGTTTAGTAATAAAATTACGTTATTTTTAAAAAATTATTAATTTTATAAAATTAATTAACGCTTAGGCGGTTATTTTTTAAAAAAAAAAGATAATAATAATTAATTAAATAATAATAAAACGCCGTAATTAATTAATAATCGCTTTTATAAAAAAGAGGTTTATTAATATAAATATTATTTTAAAATTAGCTTTATAAAATATTTTTAATTTTAATTAAAAAAGCTATTATAAATTAATAATATAAATTAGATTTAAAAGTTTAATAATATAACTTTAAAATCAAAGGATGAATAAAATAAAAAGGTTAAAATATTTTATAAGTATTTAATAGAATTTAATTATATAAATAATATTTTATTACGGCTAGCTAATCGTAATAAAGTTTATATTAATAAAAGTTAAGGCTGCGATACTTATGAACAATAGTCGTTATAAAAATAACTTTAATAAAGTTATTATTTATAAGTCGTAAAGTAAATAAAGCTTTAGTAATTAATTATAATTTTATTAAATAAGTTTTTAATAAAAATAATTAAAAGCGATCGTTAGATTTAATATAAAAATTAATTATTAAAAAAGTTATAAAAGTCTATCCTCGAGCCTAGCTTAGGTTATTTTATATATAAGTTTTAATTATAAATATACTTTTTATAATATTTTATTTATTATTATCTAACAATTTATTAAACGGTCGTCCGTTCTATATTTTTATAATCGTTTATTTCATTTATTTATAAACGTCCGTTCTTTATTTTATTATAAAATTATAATTATATAATTTATTTATAGTTTTTTTATTTTAAAGGGAGCTATTTAAGTTCTTATTATTATATATATAATATAATAATTATTATAAATTTTATAAAATAAAGCCTTAGTTTAATAATATATATTAAATCGTAATATTAACTTTTCTTTTTAAAAATCTAGTCTTTAAGTTTATAAATAGATCGTTTATTCTTAAGTTAAAAAATTATTAAGTATTTTTATTAAAATATATTAACGTTATATTAAATCGAATTAAAAAATCGAAATTATAAAAAGTTACGTCTCGTCGTCGTATATTATATATTATTCGTTTTTTTAATAAAAATATAAAAATAATACCGTATTTAAATTATCGTTTTTAAAGCATTCGTTATTTAATTCTTCTTAATTTTAATATTTATAAAATATATTATTATTTAAATATTTCGTACGATATTTTTATTAATACTATTTATATTTATAAGTTTTTTATAAATAGTCTTTTATAAGTCTTGATTAATAAATATAATAAATTGTTTAATAATAGAATTTAATCGTTTTAATTATAAAAAATAAATAAAAAAGTCGCGGTTTTGAAAAAGAGTTATAAAACTATAAAAAAAAGTAAGGCTTATTAAAAAGCAAATTAAGTAAATCGTTATTTAAATTAAAACGCTTTTATTTTTAAAAACGAATAATATTTAAAAAAAGTCATATTATATTAAAAGAATTTCTTAAGGATATAAAGAGTATTTTTTTAATAGCTTAGGAGGCGTAAGTTAATAATATTTTTAACGTTATTAATTAAAACGCTATAATAATTAAAAGTTTTAGTTTTAAATTTAATTTTAATACTTTTTAAAAAGCTATTAAGAGTTTTAAAGGTTTATAATAAGTTTTTATATATTATTTTCGTATCCGTAATCTTTTTATATAATAAAGTACTTTTTATATCCTTTTTTAATTTAATAGTCAATAACTCGTTTAATTTTATATTTTAGTTTATTAAATTCGATAATAATACGATTTTTAATATATAAACTTTTAAATATTAATTTTAAAAATAAAATATAAAAAACCGGGTAATATTGTATTATATTTAAAAATTTTAATTTAAAATTAATTAATAAAACTTTTTTAATAATTTTAAAAAATCTAAGTTTTTTATAATTTAATTTATTATTTAGTCGTTTTATTTTAATATTGCGGTGAAAAAGATATATATTATCTTTTTTTTTTAAAGTTAGTTTATTAATTTTTAATTTATCGGCGTATTTCTTTATCCATTACTATATAAATTTAAAATTTAAAAAAGCTTCTTTTTAAATCTTTTTAAATTTATTTATATTTATTACGGCTTTTATAATTTATAGACCTTTGCGTATTTCTTTATATATAATTAATTAAAATCCGTAATTAAAATAAAAAAGGGATTTTTTTATATTTTCGTTAACTACGTTATTATATATAAATTAGGTTATTAATAATAATATTATTTAATTATTTTAATCGTAATTTATATAATAACGGAGGTATATTTTGAAAATTTAATTAATTTCTTTTATTTATTTATCGGTTTATAGATAAAAAAAGGTCGATAGTTTATAATTTCTATTAAGCTATGAAATTAAAAATATTTAAAAATTAATAATAAATAATTTATTTTTATTAAAAACTATTTCTTTAAGTAAACCGTGGTTAATAATAATTATTTTAAAAAAAGTATATATTAATTCTTTAATATTATTTATTTCTTTATATAATATAAAATAAATAAACTTAGTAAATCGGTCGACGATAATTAAAATATTATCGTATTATATATTTATAAATAGTTTTTTAGATTTTAATAGTTTAATAATAAAATTTTCAAAAATTAAATACTATATTTTAAATAGCATTAGTAAAAGTTATAGCTCTTTATAAAGTTTATAAAGGCTATTTTTATTTTTTTTTATAAATATTATAATTTTCAATAATTTTAACGACTTTTATTTTTATAACGGTTTTATTATAATATTAACGAATTTGTTTTTATATTTTTATAATATTTTAATAACCGTATACTTAAGTATTATAAATTTTTATAATAAGCTTAGGAGTTATTTTTTTAAACAAGCTAATATTAACTTTTTTAATTATTATAAAAAGTTTTATAATAAATATAAAATTATCGTTATTATTGTATTTAAAGATTATTTATATTTCCTTAAGAACCGTAATTTTATAATTAAGTCGTTTATTAAAAGTATTTATTTTACCGTTTTTTAAACCTTTTCGGTAAATAATTTAAAAATTAAATTTTAATAAAAATTCGTTTTATTTAATTTATTATTTATTTAGATTTTTATTTATTATAAAGTTCGTAAAATTCTTATAATCTATATAAATAATAATTTCGTATTTAGTTTTTAAAAATTATAGTTTTTATTTTTTAAAAGCTTTGATTATAATTATTAATTCTTTATTATAAATTTATTAATTTAGTTTTATTTTATAAAACGTTTTAAAATAAAGTATATAAAAGTAAAATATTTTTTATTAATTTTATTATTTTAAAATAGTTTTTATAATAAAATCCGAAGCGTTAATCTCGATTTTAAACTGTTTTTTTAAATTTAGAATTATAATTATTAATTCCGAAATAACTAAGTCTTTAACTTTATTAAAAGCTTTTTATATTTTTTATTTTAAATAAAAATTATATTTTTTTTTATTAAGTTATTAAAAGGTTTAATAATATTAATATAGTTTTTAAAAAATCGCTGATAAAAATTAACAAATTCTAAAAATAATTATATATTTTTAATATTAGTAAGTATAGGCTAGTTTTTAATTATTATTATTTTAAATATTTATATATAAATTTATTTTAATATAATCGTATAGTTAAAGAAATCTACTTTTTATATATAAAATTCGTATTTATTAAACTATTACGATTTAATACGTATTACTAAACTAGGGCCCTGCCCTACAAGACCTACGGCGGCTATTATATTATATATATAGTAATAAGAACTTAAACGGCTTCCCTTAGGACGGAAGAATTATAAATAAATTATATAATTACGATCGTACGATAAGATAAAAAACGGACGTTTATAAATAAATAGGACGGGCGATTATAAAAATATAGGACGGACGACCGCTCGGTAAACGGTCGGATAATAATAAATAAGATATTATAAAGGATATATTTACGATTAAGATTTATATATAAGATAGCCTGAGCTAGGCTTGAGGATAGATTTTAATAGCTTTTTTAATAATTAATTTTTATATTAGATTTAACGATTATTTTTAATTATTTTTATTAAGAACTCGTTTAATAAGATTATAATTAACTACCGAAGCTTTATTTATTTTACGATTTATAAATAATAGTTTTATTGAAGTTATTTTTATGACGATTATTATTTATGAGTATCGTAGCTCCGACTTCTGTTAATATAAACCTTATTACGATTAGTTAGCCGTAATATAAATTTAATAAAAAGCTTTATATTTTAAAGTTTTTAAAATATTATATAAACGTATTTTTTATATATTTTAAAATTAAAAAAGAAAATAAAGATATTATTAAAATAAATAATTGTAAAAATATCGACGTATTTTTTAAATATATAATTAATTATTATTTAAAATATAATAGGTGCGTTAATAAGTCCGAAAAGTATAACTAAATACTTATAAAGTCCTCTACGAATTCGGAATACCGTTTTTTATTTATTTCTTTTTTTAATTTTAATTTAATTAAATACTCTTTTAAGATTTATTATAATAAACTATTAAGCTCCGTATAATATTTCTTTAAGTTTTATAATAAAGGGTAATAAATAATAATTCTTTTTAATAATTTTATTAAATCCTTTATAATCGATTATAAATCTAAGCTTTTTTTATTTTTTTAAATATAAAAAAGATTAATATTTTTATTAAAAAGGATAATAATCTAATATAACCTTTTTTAAATTTATTATTAATATATTTATTAAATTCGTTACGTTCGAATTAATTTATAAAATATAATAAACAAAATTTAAATTATATTCTTTTTTTTAATTTAATTTTTATATCCTAACTACTATATTTTAATAATCTTATTTCTTTTTTTAAAACGAATAATTTTATATAAATCCGGTATTTTTTAAATATAGTTTAAAATAAGTTTAATTTTTAATCGTTCGTACAAAATACGAATATTTTAATAAATTCTATCGCTTTAATAAAAGCGATATATTTAATTTATTTTCGTTTATTAAGTATTACGTAAAACTTATTTAAACCCTTTTTTTTAAATCATTTAATAACTAAATTTATTTAATAAAATTAGCCGGTTTTTTAATTTATTTATAAATTTTATTTTCGTAATTATAAGATTTTTAAAATAATATTAGTATTTCCGATTTCCGTAATATTATATTTTAATTATTTTAATTAATTATTAATATATATTATAAAATATATAGTTTTTTAATTAATATATCCGTTATTATAATTAACTTATTTTTTTTTTACTATTTATAAAATATATAAGTTCGTTTTTCGTATTTATAATAATTTATATTTATTTACCGTTTTTAATAAAATAAAGATTCCTTAAACGCCGCTATTAATAATAATATTTATATTATATTCGTTTATTTAAAATTTAAATTATAAATATTCTTCGTTAAAGAGTATTATAAAATATAAAAATTTATTTATTTTAGCCGCTTTTTATTATTTTTTTATAATTAATATATTTAGTTTTTTAATATTTTAAAAGCTAATATTTGTTTTTTTTTATAAACCGTTTGTAATTAATTATTAAATCGGGGCACTTTTATTTTTTAATAAATAAATATAATACGTTAATAATATTATAAATATCGTTTATTTTTTTATTAATAGGTTTTCTTTTTTTAAAAAATAATTTATAATTTTTAAGTATTTTAATATTATATGTTTAGAATATGTCGGTTATATAAATAGTTTTTTAGGTCCTTAGTAAATTAATTTGGTTTTTTTTAAAAGCTTATAGATTTTTATTATTTTAATTATTTATTTAAATCGGCTTCTTTTTTAATAATAAAATCGTTAATATTAAATAATATTTTATAATCGATTTTTAATTAAATACTTCGTTAAACGACGTCGTAAGGTTTGTTTAAGTTATAAAGTAATTATTAACTTATTAGCTATTTATAATTTAATATATTAATATTATTTAAAAACGGGTCGTAATTTAATCCCTCGGTGCTAAATTCTATAGATATATCGTTAATAATTCCTTTATTTAAATCTTTTAATTTAATATTTTTTTTAAATATAAAAAAGTTTTGTTTTAAACGGAGTATATTATCCTTTATTATTATTTTAAATTATTTATATAATCGCTATTATAAAATAATAAGGATTATTTTTATAATTAAATATTAAAGAATATAAACGTTTACCGTATAATAAGCCTCGTTTAGTTTTTTAATATATTAATAATAACGTTTCTTTAACGTTTAAGGTCTATATATTAAATATATAATATCTATTTTTTTATTAATTTTATATTTTAGTTAAAAAAAGACTTTTTTTGTTTTAATTTTCAATCGTTTTTAAAATCGTTATTAAAATAAAGCGAATATTATTTTCATATTTAATCGCTTTTTCTTTAATAATCGGCCGGCTTTATAATAGCTAATTAAAATATAAATATAATTTTTATTATAATTTTTTATTATTAAAAGGCGTTATTCGTAATATTAAATTATTTTATTAAGTATTTATCGTATTATATAAATAGATTTATTTAAAATCCGTATTTTATAAATTAAAATCTCGTTTTTTAATTAAAATAGGTCGTTTTTATTTTTAATTATTATCTTTTATTTTAATTTATCTCTTATTATTATAAAGGTTTACGTTTGTTTAAAAAAGCTAATAGGTTATATTTTAACTACTTCGTATATAATTAATAATATTTAAATATATTTTTTATTATAGTTTTTAATAATTTTAAAATATTAAATTACTTTTTACTTATTTATTATAATAAGGGTTTTATTAAAAAGTTTTTTAAAATATTATCCTAATTATTTTTTATTATTTCGGTAAATAAAATTATTATCGTCGTAATATATAATTTAAAAAAGTAATTTATAAAGTATTTTTTTAAAAGTAATATTAATTTATTTTTTAAAAATAGGTCGTTATTAAATTTATTTAGGCTATTTATAATCTTTAATTATATATCTTAGCTTATTATAATTATAATATTTAAATTCTTTTTTTTAATAGGATTAGTTTTATTTTATTATATTAAGGTTTATAAGTCCGTTATATTATTTATAAATAATAGTTTATTAAAAGTTATTATTCTTATTATAACGGTATTTTTAATTAAAATTATGTTAAAGTTATTATTAATATTTACGTTTTAAGTTAGGTTTTTATTATTATATTTTTTTTTTTTATAAAAGCGGTTATCGATTTTAATTATAAGTTTAGTATATTAAAAAAAATTATTTAGTTCGTCGATTTTAATAAGTTCGTTTTTAATTTTATTTTTTAATTTTTAATAAAATATAAAAATCTTAATCTCGTTAATAAAATTAAGTTAAGTATTAAGGTATTTAAACTTAATTAAATAGTCTTTTATTAATTTAATTTATTAAAATTATAATATATTACGCTCGGCTTATTATTCTTTATTTAAATTTCAAAAAAGCGATTTAAAAACTTTTTTAAACATATTAAAATTATAATAAATATTTTACATTTCGATATAATATTTATTAAAAGTCTTTTTTTTAAAATACTTTTTTAAAAAGGTTCAAATTATTTAAAAACTTATTTTTTAAAAAAGTTAATAGCGTATACGACTTTTTTAATTTTGTTATTAAAGTTTTTTTAATAAAAGTTTTAAAAGTTTTTAATTTAAATTAAAAAACTTTTTAAAGTTTTAAAAGTTTTATTAAAAATAACAAATATCTTAAATTTAAGTTTTTATTATTTTTTATTAAAAGGGGTAGTAACGATATTAATAGTATTTTAAAACGTATTTATTTAATTAATAAAATTTAAAACTTTTTAATATTTATTTTTAAATTTTTTAAACGTAATATTAAATATTTTTTATATTTTAATAATATTATGGTCGTTTTTAATTTAAGTTTTTATTAATTAAACGGTATTAATATTAAAGAGTTTATTTAGTTTTTTATTATATTTAATACTTTTTTTAATAGTTTTATATATCTAAGCGTATATTATTTAGTTAAGGACTACGTTTTTATTAAAATCGAATTTAATATTAAATATTTCTAAATCTTTTTCGGTTTAAAAAAGTTCGGTATTTAAAACTTAGGGCTGCTTACCTTTATTAAAAAAAAATTAAATAAATATCGTTCGTATTATTTAATAGGTTTTTATAAAATCGACTTATTAAATAAAGATAATTAAAATATTACGGTTAATTAATTATAATAAGGTTTATATTAATAGAAGTCGGGGCTACGATATTTATAAATAATAATCGTTATAAAAATAGTTTTAATAAAATTATTATTTATAAATCGTAAAATAAATAAGGTTTTAATAATTAATCGTAATTTTATTAAATAAGTTTTTAGTAAAAATAATTTAAAGCGATCGTTAAATTTAATATAAGAATTAATTATTAAAAAAGTTATAAAAGTTTATTTTTAAGTTTAGCTTGGGTTATTTTATATATAAATTTTAATTATAAATATATCTTTTATAATATTTTATTTATTATTATTTAATAGTTTATTAAATAGTTGTTTATTTTATATTTTTATAATCGTCCGTTTTATTTATTTATAAGCGTTTATTTTTTATTTTATTATAAGATCGTAGTTACGTAATTTATTTATAATTCTTTATTTTAAAAAGAGCTATTTAAGTTTTTATTATTATATATATAGTATAGTAGCCGTTATAGGTCCTGTGGGGCAGGGCCTTAGTTTAGTAATGTATGTTGGGTCGTAATATATTTTTTTAAATTAATTAAAAAGCTAAATAATAACGTCGGTATAAAAACGACGCCGGTATATTAATTCTTATTAAATTATAAAAATACTTATTATTTTCGTATAGTAAGTAATTATAATAAGTTTATTAAGTTTAGAATTCTTGTAATAGCTTTATTTTTATTTATAAATTATTATAAAAATAATATTTTATTCGTTTATTTTAAAAAATATTAAAAAAATTAAAAAAAAGGTAAGTTAAATAAGATCTTATAAAATTTACTTTATATTTTCGATTTTTTCTTTAATTTAATTATTATATAATTTAAATTTATTAAAACTACCTCTTTTATTTTTACTTTTATTTACTTTTATTTTTATTAAAAAATATAAATATATATTACGGCCAGCTAATCGTAGTAAAGTTTAGGTTGATAAAAGTCGGGGCTACGATACTTATAAACAATAGTCGTCGTTAAAATAACTTTAAAAAAGCTATTATCTATAAGTTATTAAGTAAAAAAGCTTTGGTAATTAATTGTAATCTTATTAATAAGGTTTTTAATAAAAATAACTAAAAGCGATCGTTAAATTTAATATAAGAATTAATTATTAAAAAAGCTATAGAAGTCTGTCCTCGAGCTTAGCTTAAGCTATTTTATATATAAGTCCTAGTTATAAATATATTTTTTATAATATTTTATTTATTTATTATTTAACAGTTTATTAAACGGTCGTCCGTTTTATATTTTTATAATCGCCCGTCTTATTTATTTATAAACGTTTATTCTTTATTTTATTATATAATCGTAGTTATATAATTTATTTATAATTCTTTTATTTCGAGGGGAGCCGTTATTATTATATATATAATATAATAGCCGCCGTAAATTTTATAAAGTAAAGCCTTAATTTAATAATACGTATTAGGTCGTAATATTAGCTCCTCCCTTTAAAAATCTAGTCCTTAAGCTTATAAATAAGTTATTTATTTTTAAATTAAGGAATCATTAAATATTTTTATCGAAATATACTAATATTATTTTAAATCGAATTAAAAAATCGAAATCGAAAATAATTACGTCTCGTCGCCGTTTATTATATATTATTTGCTTTTTTAATAAAAATATAAAAATAATACCGTATTTAAATTATCGTTTTTAAAGCGTTTGTTATTTAATTCTTTTTAATTTTAATATTTATAAGATATATTATTATTTAAGTATTTTATGTAATATTTTTATTAATATTATTTATATTTATAAATTTTATAGATAGTTTTTTATAAGTCCTAATTAATAAATATAATAAATTGTTTAATAGTAAAATTTAATCGTTTTAATTATAAAAAATAAATAAAAGAGTCGCGGTTTTAAGAGAGAGTTATAAAGCTATAAAAAAAGCTAAAGCTTATTAAAAAACTTAAATTAAATTAAATAAATCGTTATCTAAATTAAAACGCTTTTATTTTTAAAAGCGAATAGTATTTAAAAAAAATCATATCGTATTAAAGGAATTTCTTAAGGATATTAAAAATATTTCTTTAGTAGCCTAGGAGGCGTAAATTAATAATATTTTTAGCGTTATTAATTAAGACGTCGTAATAATTAAGAGTTTTAAGTTTAAATTTAATTTTAATATTTTTTAAAAAGCTATTAAGAGTTCTAAAGGTTCGTAATAAGTTCTTATATATTATCTTTATATTTATAATCTTCTTATTTAATAAAGTATTTTTTTTATTTTTTTTTAATTCGGTAGTCGATAATTCGCTTAACCTCGTATTTTAATTTATTAAATTCGATAATAATACGATCTTTAATATATAAGCTTTTAAATACTAGTTTTAAAAATAAAATATAAAAAACTAAATAGTATTGTATCGTATTTAAAAGTTTTAATTTAAAATTAATTAATAAAACTTTTTTAATAATTTTAAAAGGTTTAAGTTTTTTATAATTTAATTTATTACTTAGTTGTTTTATTTTAATATTATAGTAAAAGAAATATATATTATCTCTTTTTTTTAAAATTAATTTATTAATTTTTAATTTATTGGCGTATTTTTTTATACGTTACTATATAAATTCGAGGTTTAGGGAGGCTTTTTTTTAAATCTTTTTAAGTTTATTTACGTTTATTACGGCTTTTATAGCTTATAATCCTTTACGTACTTTTTTATATATAATTAGTTAGAATCCGTAATTAAAATAAAAAAGGGATTCTTTTATATTTTTGCTAACTACGCTATTATATATAAACTAAGCTATTAATAATAATATTACTTAATTATCTTAATCGTAATTTATATAACAGCGGAAGTATATTTCGAAAATCTAATTAATCCTTTTTATTTATTTATCAGTTTATAGATAGAAAAAGGTCGATAGTTTATAATCTATACCGAGCTACGAAATTAGAGATTTTTAAAATTTAATAGTAAATAGCTTATTTTTATTGAATACTATTTTTTTAAATAAACTATAATTAATAATAACTATTTTAAGGAAGGTATATACTAATTCCTTAGTATTACTTATTTTTTTATATAGTATAAAATAGGTAAACTTAGTAAGTTAGTCGATAATAATTAAAATACTATTGTATTATATATTCGTTAATAGCTCTTTAGACTTTAATAGTTTAATAATAAAGTCTTAAGAGATTAAGTACTATGCCTCTAGGGGTATTAATAATAGTTATAGTTCTTTATAAGGCTTATAAAGGCTGTTTTTACTTTTTTTATAAATATCGTAGTCTTTAATAACCTTAATAACTTCTATTTTTATAGCGGTTTTATTATAATATTAATAAATCCGTTTCTATATTTTTATAATATTTTAATAACCGTATATTTAAATATTATAAACTTTTATAATAAGCTTAAAAGTTATTTTTTTAAACAGGTTAATATTAACTTTCCTAATTATTATAAAGAGTTTTATAATAAGTATAAAATTACCGTTATCGTTATATTTAAAGATTATTTATATTTCCTTAAGGATTATAACTTTATAATTAAGTTGTTTATTAAAAGCGTTTATTTTATTATTTTTTAAACCTTTTCGATAAATAATTCGAAAATTAAATTTAAATAGGAATTCGTTTTATTTAATTTATTATTTATTTAGATTTTTATTTATTATAAAGTTTATAAAGTTTTTATAATCTATATAAATAATAACTTCGTATTTAATATTTAAAAACTATAATCTTTATTTTTCAAAAGTTTTAATTATAATTATTAATTTTTTATCGTAAATTTATTAATTTAGTTTTACTTTATAAAATATTTTAAAATAAAATACGTAAAAATAAAGTACTTTTTATTAATTTCGTTATTTTAAAATAGCTTTTATAATAAAATCCGAGGCGTCGGTTTTAATTTTGAATAGTTTTTTTAAATCCGGGATTATAATTATTAGTTCCGAAGTAATTAAATCCTTAACTTTATTAAAAACCTTTTTATATTTTTTATTTTAAATAAAAGTTATATCTTTCTTTATTAAGTTATTAAAAAGTTTAATAATATTAATATAGTTTTTAAAGAATCGTCGGTAAAAGTTAACGAATCTTAAGAATAATTATATATTTTTAATATTAATAAATATAGCCTAATTTTTAACTATTTTTATTTTAAATATTTATATATAGATTTATCTTAACGTAATCGTATAGCTAAGGAAATCTATTTTTTATAAATAAAATTCGTATTTATTAAGCTTAACGAAAAGCTTTATATTTTAAAGTTTTTAAAATACTATATAGACGTATTTTTTATAAATCTCGAAATTAAAAAAGAAGATAAGAATATCGTCGAAATAAACGATTATAAAAATATTAATATACTTTTTAAATATATAATTAACTATTATTTAGAATATAGCGGGTATATTAATAAGTTTAAAAAGTATAACTTAGTATTTATAAAACTTTTTATAAGTTCGGAATGCCGTTTTTTATTTATTTCTTTTTTTAATTTTAATTTAGTTAAATACTTTTTTAAGGTTTATTATGGTAAATTATTAAACTTTATATAATATTTCCTTAAGTTCTGTAATAAGGGGTAATAAATAGTAATTTTTTTTAATAATTTCGTTAAGTCTTTTATAATTAATTATAAGTTTAAGTTTTTTTTTATTTTTCTTAAGTACGAAAAAGATTAGTACTTTTATTAAAAAGGATAATAATTTAATATAACCCTTTTTAAATCTATCGTCAATATACTTATTAAGTTTATCGCGTTCGAGTTAATTTATAAAATATAATAAATAGAACTTAAATTATATTCTTTTTTTTAATTCGATTTCTATATCCTAATTATTATATTTTAATAGTCCTATTTCTTTTTTTAAAACGAATAGTTTTATATAAATTTAGTATTTTTTAAATATAATTTAAAATAAGTCCGATCCTCGATCGTCCGTACTAAATATAAATATCTTAATAAATTTTATCGTTTTAATAAAAGCGATATATTTAATTTATTTTCGTTCGTTAAGTATTATATAAGACTTATTTAAACCTTTTTTTTTAAATCGTTTAGTAATTAAATTTATTTAATAAAATTAGCCGGTTTTTTAATTTATTTATAAATTATATTTTTATAATTACGAGATTTTTAAAATAATATTAATATCTCCGATCTTTATAATATTATATTTTAATTATTTTAATTAATTATTAATATATATTGTAAAGTATATAGTCTCTCGGTTAATATATTTATTATTATAATTAATTTATTTTTTTTTTACCGTTTATAAAGTATATAAGTTCGTTTTTTATATTTATAATAGTTTATATTTATTTACTATTTTTAATAAAATAAAAATTCCTTAAGCGCCGCTATTAATAATAACGCTTATATTATATCCGTTTATTTAGAATTTAAATTATGAATATTTTTTATTAAAAAGTATTATAAAATATAAAAACTTATTTATTTTAACTGCTTTTTAATATTTTTTTACGATTAACATATTTAGTTTTTTAATATTTTAAAAGCTAATACCCGCCCTTTTTTTATAAGCCGTTCGTAATTAGTTATTAAATCGGGACGCCTTTATTTTTTAATAAATAAATATAATATATTAATAATATCGTAAATATCGTTTATTTCTTTATTAATAGGTTCTTTCCCTTTAAAAAATAATTTATAATTTCTAAATATTTTAATATTAAATTATATATTTAAAATATATCGGTTATATAAGTAGTTTTTTAAGTCCTTAATAAGCTAATTTAATTCTTTTTAAAAACTTATAGATTTTTATTATTTTAGTTATTTATTTAAATCGGCTTTTTTTTTAATAATAAAATCGTTAATATTAGGTAATATTTTATAATCAATTTCTAATTAAATATGTCGTTAAGCGACGTCGTAAGGTTCGTCCGAGTTATAAAATAATTATTAACTTATTAATTATTCGTAATTTAATATATTAATATTATTTAAAAAGGGGTTGTAATTTAGTCCCTCGGTGCTAGATTCTATAAATATATTATTAATAATTTCTTTACTTAAATTATTTAACTTAATATTTTTTTTAAATATAGGAAAGTTTTATTTTAAACGGAGTATATCGTTTTTTATTATTATTTTAAATTATTTATATAACCACTATTATAAAATAATAAGGATTATTTTTATAATTAAATATTAAAAAATATAAACGTTTATTATATAATAAGCCTCGCTTAGTTCTTTAATATGTTAATAATAATATTTTTTTAATATTTAAAGTCCGTATATTAAATATATAATATCTATTTTTTTATCGATTTCGTATTTTAATTAGAGGAAGTCTTTTTTTATTTTAACTCTTAATCGTTTTTAAAATCGTTATTAAAATAGGGCGAGCATTGCTTTTATATTTAATTATTTCTTTTTTAATAATCGGCTAATTTTATAATAACTAGTTAAAATATAAATATAGTTTTAATTATAATTTTTTATTATTAAAAAGTAATATTTATAATATTAAATTATTTTATTAAGTATTCGTCGTATTATATAAATAGATTTATTTAAAATCCGTATTTTACAGGCTAGGATCTCGTTTTTTAATTAAAATAGGTCGTTTTTATTTTTAGTTATTATCTTTTTTTTTAATTTATTTTTTATTATCGTAAAAATTTACGCTTGGTTAAGAAAGTTAATAAGTTATATCTTAATTACTTTATATATTATTAATAATATTTAGATATACTCTTTATTATAATCTTCAATAGTCTTAAAGCGTTAAACTAGTTTTTATTTATTTATTATAATAAAGGTCTTATTAAAGGGTTTTTTAGGATATTATCTTAATTATTTTTTATTATTTTAATAAGTAAAGTAGTTATTATTATAATATACGGTCTAAGAGAGTAATTTATAAAATACTTTTTTAAAAATAATATTAATTTGTTTTTTAGGGATAGGTCGTTATTAAATTCGTTTAGGTTATTTATAGTCCTTAATTATATATCTTAGCTTATCGTAATTATAATATTTAAATTCTTTTTTTTAATAAGATTAGTTTCGATTTACTACGTTAAGATTTATAAATCCGTTATATTATCTGTAAATAATAGTTTATTAAAAATTATTATTCCCGTTATAACGGTTTTTTTAATTAAAATTACGTTAAAGTTATTATTAATATTTACGTCCTAAGTTAAGTTTTTATTTTCGTTTTTTTTTTTTTTTTTTTTTTAATATTTTTTTTTTTTTTTTTTTTTTTTTTTTTTTTTTTTTTTTTTTTTTTTTTTTTTTTTTTTTTTTTTTTTTTTTTTTTTTTTTTTTTTTATAAAAGCGATTATCGATTTTGATTACGAGTTTAGTATATTAAAGGAAATCTTTTAGTTTATTAAGTTTAATAATTTCGTTTTTAATTTCGTTTTTTAGTTTTTAATAGAATATAAAAACTTTAATATCGTTAATAAAATTAAATTAAGCGTTAAGTCGTTTAAACTTAATTAAATAGTCCTTTATTAATTTAGTTTATTAAAGTTATAATATATCGTATTTAGTTTATCGTTTTTTATTTAAGTTTTAAAAAAGCAATTTAAAGGCTTTTTTAAATCTTTTAAAATTATAATAAATATCTCGTACTTCGGTAAAGTATTTATTAAAAATTTCTTTTTTAAAATATTCTTTTTAAAAAGGTTCAAATTATTTAAAAGCTCGTTTTTTAAAAAAATTAGCGGCGTATATAATTTTCTTAACTTCGTTATTAAAGCCTTTTTAATAAAAATTTTAAAAGTTTTTAATTTAAATTAAAAATCCTTTTAAAATTTTAAAAATATTATTAAAAATAATAAGTATATTAAGTTTAAGTTTTTATTATCCCTTAATAAAAAGAGTAATAATAATATTAACGGTGCTTTAAAACGTATTTACTTATTCGGTAAGTTTTAAAATCTTTTTACATTTAATATTAAATCTTTTAAATATAATGTTAAATAGTTTTTATATATAAGCGATATCGTAATCGTTTTTAATTTAAGCTTTTATTAATTAAATAATAATAATATTAAAAAAATCCGTTAGTTTTTTATTATATTAAATATTTTAGTTAACGACGCGGCGTATTTTAATATATATTATTTTATTAAGGACTATGTCCTTATTAAAATTATACTTAATATTAAGTATTTTTATATTTTTTTCGGCTTAGGCTAGCTCGGCGTTTAAAGCCTAAGGCTTTTTATTTTTATTAAAAAAGGATTTAATAAATATTGTTTATATTATTTAATAAGTTTTTATAGAGTCGACTTATTAAATAAAAGTAATTAAAATATTACGGTTAATTAATTATAATAAAGTTTAAGTTAATAAAAGTCGAGGCTATAATATTTATAAATAATAATCGTTGTTAAAATAATTTTAAAGAAACTATTATCTATAAGTTGTTAAATAAAAAAGCTTCGATAATTAATCGTAATCTTATTAATAAGGTTCTTAATAAAAATAATTAAAAGCGATCGTTAAATTTAATATAAAAATTAATTATTAAAAAAGTTATAAAAGTCTATCTTTAAGCCTAGCTTAGGCTATTTTATATATAAATCTTAATCGTAAATATATTTTTTATAATATTTTATTTATTTATTATCTAACGGTTTATTAAATAATCGTTCGTTTTATATTTTTATAATCGCTTATTTTATTTATTTATAAGCGTCTATTTTTTATTTTATTATATAATCGTAATTATATAACTTATTTATAGTTCTTCCGTCTTAAGGGGAGCCGTTATTATTATATATATAATATAATAGCCGCCGTAGGTCCTATAGGGCAGGGCCCTAGTCTAGCAATACGTGTTAAGTCGTAATAATATAATCTATTTAAAAAATCTTTTTAATTCTTAATCGCACGGTATTTTAATATATTTTTATTAAAAACTTATTCTTTACGCTTACGAAATTAAATAAATTACGTAGTTTATTTTTTATATTTTTATTTTATATTCGTATTTTATAAATTACAAAATAAATATAAATATTATATTATTTAATTATAATTAATGTAAATATAAAACAAATAAATTCGCGTATTTATTATAAAAAATAAATAAAAAAAATAAAAAAAAAGTCTTTTAAAATTTAAATAGGTATAAGAAGAAAGAATCTTTTTGATAGTTAGTAATTAATTTAAATAGTTCTATTAATAAACTATTTAAAAGTATTATTAACGTAATAAACGCCTTTTTTTTAATAAAAAATTAAAAGATTAGAAATTTTTTATTTTATACGGCGTTAAAAATCGTTTTTTTTTTAGTTTTTATAAAAATTAAAATAATACGATTTTTTTATTTTATATAATATTAAAAGGTCGCTCTTTTTATTTTATAATAGCTTTATTAATTTATAATAATAAAATAAAACTATTAATTAGTATTAATTTACGTAATTATAAAGTGATTTATTTAATTAAACCGTAATAACGAAGGGTTAATTACTTTTATGTTAATCTCTACGTGAAGTAGAAAAAAGAGGTTCTAACCGGTAATTAGATCGTCGATTAAACACTAATATAAAGACTTTTAAATAGCCCTTACGCTAGCGCTAACTCGAGGTCGAATTAGGCTTCTAATTCAACACTATTAAAAAAGTTTTTTTATTTTTTAATTATATAACGTTTTAATATATTTTTATTAAAAACTTATTTTTTATATTTATGAAATTAGTTAAATTATATAGTTTACTTTTTACGTTTTTATTTTATATTTATATTTTATAAATTATAAAATAAGCTTAAATATTATATAATTTAATTATAATTAATATAAATATAAAATAAATAGATTTATATATTTATTACGAAAAGTAATAAAAAAATAAAATAAAAAAAGGGTTTTTTAAAATTAAAAAAAGTATAAAAAAGAAAGATTTTTTCAATAATTAATAATTAACTTAAATAGTTTTATTAATAAATTATTTAAAAACGTTATTAACGTAATAAACGTTTTTTTTAATAAGAATTTAAAAATTAAAAACTTTTTATTTTATATAATATTAAAAAGTCGTTTTTTTAATTTTTATAAAAATCTAAAATAATTTGATTTGATTTTTTTATTTTATATAATATTAAAAAGTCGCCTTTTTTATTTTATAAAAGCTTTATTATTTTATAATAGTAAGTCAAAATTATTAATTAATATTAATTTATATAATTATAAGGTAATTTATTTAATTAAACCGTCATAACAAAGGGTTAATTATTTTTATATTAATTTTTATATAAAGTAAAAAAGGGAGGTTTTAATTATTAATTAAATCGCTAGTTAAACGTTAATATTAAGACTTTTAGATAGCCCTTGCGCTAGCGCTGACTCGAGGTCGAATCAGGCTTTTAATCCGACATTAAAATAATCGATTTTATTATTATTTTTTTATTAACCTTTTTACTTACTTATATATCTTACTTACTTTGAGACTTTTAAATATAACTTAGCGGCCTATATTTATACTAATTAATAAAAATATCAAACTTATATATATTATAATAATAAATACTAAAATAATAAATGTATTATACATATATTTCTATATATATAAAGCTTTATATATAAAAGAAAATTACTTATTAAATATAATACTTTTTAATTAATTAATTAAAAACTAATTATTTGAAATATAATAAGTAGTAATATAATTTAGTTTTGTAATAATTTATTATAAAGAGGTTCGATTCTTTTACGTACGGTTTATTAAGAAGGCGTAATAAATAAGGCTAGCCTTATCGGACCTGAGGAATCTCTAAAGATTACGTAAGCGGGCCGTCTAGCCCGGTCGATACTATAAGGCTTTGATCGAGGCTTAGAGGTGCCCTCGGGACGATTGCCTTATAGAAGAGGCGCACTTATCACATATACGTTCTTACGTATAGGAGGCCTCACATACGCGTTGGTAAATAACATCTAGCTGGGTGCGCCACCTTTTAGTTCAGTTAGTTAGAAACTAACGTTCTGAACGTGACAGAACGAATTAATATATTTGAAAAGTAACACAGAGTGGCTGCCTCAAAAGCCGGCGCCAGGGTCCTGAAAGGCTAACACCCTTTGCCCAGCCAGGATGTTATTTAATTCTTAAGAAATACGACGCATTAGAAGTATAATCCATGGAGACATAACTTAGAGTTACGTATTGTGACTAGCTGCTTTATAGGAATTGGAAACAGAAAACCGTAACGCCACCCCTTCGACGTCCGAATCGTCTTATAGTTTTCCTGAGGCGTTTTTGAGACGAACTCTACTAACAAGCCTCCCAAAACCTCTCCCCGGAAAGGCCGGCGTTTAATAATCAAGTGACCGCAGGAAATGAAAGCCCAAAAGTTAAATACTCGCACTAAGTAAGAGTTCACCGACGGATAGTGCGGCATATTAACTAGATCTCCATCAAGAGTTCCAATTGAAAAAAGGTATTTAACGCTGTTTTCCTCTTCGATCATTCACCGTCGATCCACGCAAGCAAGCCTTAGATTTCCGCAGCCTTTTGCTAGGTATTCTATTAACATCATGCGGCCTTTGACCCTTCTCACCATCGCTGCACTCGGCACAAGGTATGAGTCCTATGTCGCAAGAGTCCTGTGCCTAATCGGTTAACGACACGTGGGATAGCGCTTCTGGTGAAGTAAATTATGCGGCTTGCTTTACTCAGGGTATCCACAACCCCGATCCCGCAACGCATATGACACTCACTCAGTCGTGCTGCGGCTCATTCGCAACCCGCCTCTACAATACAGTAGGTTTATTCTTCTTTATAAGAAGCAACTACAGAAGCAAATGCGAAACTGTAAGATTACTAGACGTTAACATATTTATAGACTAGTTACATGTGTGAGATATATAATGGTGAAGTGGATGAATTTTGTAAATGTTGTAAGGGATTTAAGGAAGCAGGTATAGAGATAGGCTGCACACCTGCGTAAATAACTCACAAGGGTTATATTCAATTTCACTTTCAAATTTCATTATGTATAAGTTGCTTTTTTTTTTAAAAAAGAGTCTTTAAATACTACATACAATCGGATTATTATAGGAATAAAAGGGTCAGAGCTGCGTTTAGTAAATACTTTCAGTATAGACATCGAGCACTTTTGAAACCCTCGGTTAGGTAGAGTACGTTCCTTATCTTAAGTGACTTGACTTCTCTTGTTAGGTACATTACGTAATGTGTAGAGCAGCTTATCTCTGCATTGCCCTATATCCCTAACTCGTCGTGCTCCTATACCCCGTCCCGAGTTACAAAAGTCTCGTACCTCCAACGCTGGAAAGGGAAGTCCTGCCTCCTTAGGAACCCCCCCTAGGGACCCCACGTTTGGGCGAGTCTGGAATTTATAATCACACAATTTCTCCCCGCTGCCATCTGCCCATCGGAGCACGCTGTCCTTCTTGATTCATCTACACCCGCAACGGATGACACTTGATCCGTCAATCATCCACTCCATCATTATTGCAGCAAGACTGTAAAGAACCTAGCCCTAGTCGCTCTTAGAAGAAACGACCTTTTGCGCATCTTCTCATCGCTCGAATCTGGCTGCTTTTCCATCCTCAGCCCCATCCTCGCGCTCGAAGTCTACTACACTGCTGCTGCATGGAGCGTTCACGTCGGAATCGCTTTGGAGGCTACACAGACTGTTGCCGACACTGGCGAAGGGTACCCGGTAAGTCAAGTATGCCAGATGTGAGTCGTCGTTCGTTCCCCACGCAGATGAAATCGTTCAGACACATGCTGTATGCTAAATGTCATTTGATGTGTTGCAGAGATTGCTGCTACGTCAACGCCCACCAAGAATAATCCAAGGCGCGGAACGTCCATCAATTGATTCCGTCTGGTCTAGACATTGAAAGCAGCTTTCTTCCCATATACTCAGAGCAACTCTCGTGGGCAATGCCACCGAATCGGGTCAGGGTCGTCAAGGGCTCCTGTTGGTCCTGCAAAAAGCGACGCATCAAATGCAGTCTTTCCAAGCCAGCTTGCCGACAATGTGTTTCCGTCGGCGCCAACTGCGACTACAATAGCCGCCTAATCAGATGGAGCACGCGACCAACCCCACATGTCCCTGTGGCCTACTGCATTCCGCGGAACGACTTGCACTTGACCGTCTACCTCGAGGTTTGCGAGCGGCGTGCTCTCGACTATTTTCATCTCCGCGTCTGGCCCCTTCTATCCACAGCAGAGGAACCGTGTGCCCCGCCAAGTTCGGTCGTTCTAGAGCACCGGGTCGTTCTACTTGCCGCTTGTTTGCTGTCCGACTCTCACAGGCTGTTGCAAGACGGTACGTATGACCATGATACGCTCGGTAAGAAGCGGCTAGAGTGCTTGGCTGCTGTGCGAGCTGAGATAGATCGCTGCAGCGCCGAACCCAAGGGAAACGGACTCATGATTGGGCTTCTGTTCGCAGTCATCCTCTTGTACTTTGACGATGGATACATGGGGTGTATCCTCAAATCGGCCTCTACCTCTAGCCACTATCACGGCATTCTGGCCATCCTCGGGCACCTAGGCGGCATCGAGGCAGTAGTGCCGACGGCCCCCGAGCCGCTGCGTATGCTGCTCTCAGAGTTCGCGACGACGGATCTCACAACTTCCATGGTTCAGGGTAAACCTCCGGCGTTTCCTCCCGACGTGTGGGACCTACTCGATCAGGGCCCTGTTTGGTGGGGTCGTGACCCGTTGAGTAGATGTTCCCTTGCGGCCGTCTTTCGCGAAATTGCCGAAATGGGCCTGTTCTTGCAAGCAACGACGAGCAAGGCCGAGGAGTTGTCAATCGATCGTATCCGCGCATTCGAAGCCGCCCTCCGCCCCGTCTATGCACCACTAACTATCGCAGATTCCGACGGCCGGAGCCCTTCCGAGGCATCCGACTGCTCTTTCAGCGAAGCCGAGGCTGTGCATGCCTTCACTCTCGTCCGCATATTCCAACACACTGCCCTACTGTATCTGTACAGAGCCATTTGTGGCCTCCCAACTCGTCACCCGCTTGTCCAGCAGCATGTCAAATCCTGCCTCGCTTGCATCTTTGAGATCCCTCGCGAGGCAAACAACCTCAACTGCGTCGTTTTTCCGCTCTTCATCGCCGGGGCCCACGTCTCATCCTTGGAAGAGCAAAAGGCCGTGCTAGGCATGGCTGACGTGATTTACAATGACATGCGGTTCGCTTCCATCGAGGCTGTCAAGTCTTTCTTCAAGGCTGTTTGGCCGTCCGACTCTGGACACAAGGCTTGGCTTGAGATCTTTAGCCACCTCAGTCCACATGTCTTGGTGCTATGAGTTTGTTGATTGGCCTGCGATCGAGCCGCATGTGGTGGAGGAACTCAGTATGCACACACGCAGCGACGCTTGATTGGAGCAAGCACATGTTCAAGAGTCATCTTGTTGATAAAATTTGAATTGAAAAACTTGGTTATTGCAACCGAAACTCTCAAGCATGTAATCTAACCTCGAGGTACGCTGTAATTTCACTTCAAATGATTGAAATACGAAGGCCGTGCCCAGGGACCCTCTTTTCGCGGAAGCGAAAGCAGACCTCGATTTTTATAGCAAAACGAAACCATTCTCTTCTTACTAGGTAATCTGCAGAAAAGACTGTAATGCACACTACAACGAACAAACGACGCAACGAACCGAGACTACCAGACCTCACAGCTAAACATAACTAGTGGGCTCTACAACTTGCTGCCCCTGTTACCGCAGCACGATTCTGCGGCTTCGGGCTTGGCAAATGCATTCTTGGATGTTTTGTCCACTGCGACAATCGAAGGGGGCACCCAGAGAGCCGGGTTTCTCTTGAAGAAATTGGAAGCCCTGATCATGACGCCAACGGGCTCGGCAGGCATAATGGGGAAATCCTCAGTGCGCGGGAAGTGGGTCAGACCGAACTGGATATAACAGACAATGTCGGTATTTTCAACCGGCTCCTTCGTACTGACCCAGTCTACAATGGTCGTGTTGTGCGGGTGGCCCTCGTCGCCGCTCGACTGGCACACATAGTCACCCGCGGGGAACAGTTCATAGTCCTTGTACGGGGTGACCCACAGCGCCTTGCGGGTGAAGGCGGCCCTCCTCTCCACCATACTTCCCGGCTTGGCCAGGATGGTTGGGCAGTTGGTATTGAGGATCTTGTAGGCAACTGGCTTCTTGGCCACGGGATTGATGCTGTTGGGGTTGATGAGGTCCCAGGAGCGACCTGTCTCGTGGCAATACTCTGCGCCGCCGGCCGTTCGAATGGGCGTCTTCTTGCAGTAGAAGCCATTGCCATATAGGTTCCCGGGAGACCCGAGCGGATCGTCGGAAAGTGCAGCATCATTCTGCACAACTGAATTGTTGGGGCCGTCGATTTCAGGGTCCACGCGCAGGGAGAAAATGTGTTGGTGGTTGTGAGCGTTGATGGACGGGGCGACTTCTGTACCGTATGGGGCGGCCGTTTCGCTCGGGTGCAAACAGTAGGTGTTGAGCATCCCTGTCAATTTGACTTCCAGCTTGTAGGTGCCATCCAAGAGAAATGTGTGGTAGAAGCAGTACTCATAGTTCGCCGCCGTGATGATTTGCGAGATGATGAGCTTACGGTCGCGGGCGGAGATGACGGTACCGTCGCGGTAGTCGGTGTGCTTATAAAGGAGGCCATTGTCTTCTTCATGAACGCAGATGGCATTCTTGACAACAGCCGCCTCTCCGCTCCCGACAGCCATGATGGCATCCATGTAGTGGATAGCACCCTTGCAGTCACATCCCAGCTTGAGAGAATTGGTCATGAAACCAGTACCATACTCGCCCACGTCGAAGGCGTGCTTGCGTTGATGCGGGGGGTCGGGATTGCCGTAGGGAACCACCATCTCCACCACACTGATGCGGTTGAAAAGGCTCCGCTCGCGCCCCTCGTCGTTAATCCTGACGTCGGAGAGAACAATACCCTCGCGGTAGTTGAAGCCGATGTGCATCTTGAGTCCAGCCCAGGAGATTTCGTTACCATCCATGCGGAAAGAGACGCCCTGGGGTTGGCTGATATCAATGGGTTTGAGTCTGTCCTGGTAGCCACTGCTGATGAACTCGGGCATGTAGTTGTGCTCCTTGAGAGACACCTTGGTGCGCTCGCCATTGATGAGGCGGATATCGACAGATAAGACCTCGGCCTTTTCAGTGTCGACGACTACCGAGAAATCCAACGGGTGGGCGTACTGGTTATCATTGGGGGAACTACGGTAGTACACAATGCCCTGCTGAAGGCGGCGGTCAGTGCCCCATCGGTGATCGAAACCGATGGCCCACGCGTCAATAAAGACCTTTGACATGTCATAGATGCCGATTTCGCGGCAAGCCTGGATGACACGAGAGTCGGCACGAGTGACGGTCTCGCAAATGTCCAGGTCCTCCAAGGTGAGGGTGGGGGCGACGTCCGAGACATCCCTCCAGAGCTCAACCTGGGAATTCTCCAGGTTGACAACAACCTCGGACACCTGGGAGGTTCCCTTGGTAATGACGATGGCGAAGGCGCGGCGTTGGGGGCGAGGACCCTTGCCGGATTTGAATACACCGTATTCGTTCTTTTTGGGTTCGCGCAAAGTCAGGCAGTTGAACTTGAGGGCGTTGGGACCAGCATGGTCCTTGATGAGTTTGGCAGCAAGCCGGATCTCTTCAATCGATAGCTGATCTACACGCACGAGATTACAGTCAGCTCGAGAACCACGATAGAGTTGAGGGTACATCG
Source organism: Colletotrichum orchidophilum (assembly GCF_001831195.1). Taxonomy (NCBI): domain Eukaryota; kingdom Fungi; phylum Ascomycota; class Sordariomycetes; order Glomerellales; family Glomerellaceae; genus Colletotrichum; species Colletotrichum orchidophilum. Next base: position 153,514 of record NW_019173048.1, read on the forward strand.
GTCTCCATACCCAGAGGATGTGCTGGAAGCTGAGTAGACGGATTTGGAACGATATCGCTGGGCTCTTCCCGGAAGATTGTGTAACCGGCTATAGAAGAGGTGTCTGCAATCATGATGGGGGCTATCTGGGCTGTGCAAATATTCCATACGGTGGTATTTGTGGTTCGACCAAGGTCGATTGTCGATTGGAGATGAGGTGGGGCCTGGTGGACAGGATAGAGCTTTGGTGAGAAGACGATGCAAAGTAGTTTCTGGGTTGGATCCTTGGAGAGGGGAAAGTCAAGCCAAAATCAAAGTGACAATGCGGGTAAGTCTACTTATACTTGGGAAAGTGATGCTGGCGTACCTGCGTACGTGACAATCGTACGAGGGCTAGCCGCAGCATGTTGTGGAGTTATCCTCATGACAAGCGTAAGATAGATTGCAATGTGCAGCATTCATGTCAAGATCACAGTGCAAGTAATTCTGGTGTTTTCGTGGCCCCTGTCGCCGGGTGTCCCTGTCCAGCAACATGCACTTTGCGGTGTCGGCGCTGCTTAGCTCCATTCTGCAGCGGAACAGCGGAACAGCGGAAAGCGGAGGTTCGGGGGCAAAATACCGGGCCGGGATGTGAGGAATGGACCGGCACTGCTGCCGGTCGGTCACCAATTCAACACTTGATCTCAATGCCAGGGGAAGGCGATTGGGATTTAGAGCGTAAGAGCGCGCCTGCGACCAAGATGGGGATTGGAATCTGCGTGTGTTAGTGTAAGGGCGAATGTGAATGAAAGTGAGCATGAGGTGTCTGGCCAAGACTAAGGGATGCCATGGACAAATTACTTACTGCAATAGGAAGGAAAATCGTCCATGCAACCCCAACCCCATAACCGGGGGGACCCCGGGTGCGCGGCTGAATCGGCATTGGTTTGGTGGCGCTAACGGAGCGGTTGGCGGGCGCTCGTGCCAAGGCCGGCGGGCTTCTTTCTCCGCCGGTCCACCTTACGTCAGCATGGGTCCCGCTAATTAGTAATGTGGCACCTGTTTGCGTTGCTTACGTACACCCGAAGCATGAAGCAGCTGAGATTGTATTTGCAAGGTACGAAGTAGATGCGATATCGGCATTTTCAAGAGTCAATAATGCGAAAATTGAGAAAACACATAGTTCGCTTTAACTCTGAGACATGTTATCCAAACCGAACAGAGCTACCAAAGTATTTTGATACGTAGAAATAAATACAGAACCAGAGGTGACATTTTCCGCCCTACAGACGTATCTACATTTTGAGAGGAATCGGAGAAACTGTCACCTCGGCATTTTGAGCCTCAATGATTCGTTCTGCTGCGTCTTCAGTTTTGAGATACGTGTGCCGCCCCTTAATGACCCAGAAACCAAGAGTCACCACCATCATGACCCCAAAGACTGCGATTGCGTAATTCATATCTGCCGGCGCCGGGTTAGGTGCTGACGGGAAGAAGAAAAAGACCGTGGTGATGGCACAGTAGATTACCGAGATCCAGTTGATCGCAGGCCCAAGTCGTCCCAGGCTGAACTCTCCAGGCGGGAGCTTGTCACGCCCGACGAGAAGAAGAGTCAGGATGGGCATCCCATACGAGATGGTCAGGGCGATTGTGCTGACGCTGAGGATCGCTTCGAGCACCGTGTTGGCAAACATGTAGAGCACGCCAACAACCCCGATAATGGCCCCCTGAAGCCATAACGCCCGTGCCGGCACTCTCCATGCCCGATTGACCCCGGAGAAATAAGTGCTCCACGGCATTCCGCCATCTCGCGCAAAACCCCAGGTCAGACGGGAGGCGGTGGTGACGATGCTGATGGCCTGACCGAGACCGTTGAAAATGAATAGAGAGAGCAACACAGTGGCCCCCTGAAGCCCGATTGCCTCATGACACAGGTCCATAAAGGGGAGACCAGTGGGGGGGTTCAAGATGGTGTCGAGATTCTGGATGCTGAACAAACAGACCACCATAAAGATGAATCCAGTGACGGCCCCCAAGGTGACTGAAAGCCATATCACGCGTGGAATGTTCTTGCGAGGTGCCGGTATCTCTTCAGCCAGGTGGACGGCCGAGTCAAAGGCTGTCAGACCGTACGCGGCCTGGAGAAGGCCCGTAAACCACGTCACCCCGTCTCCCCAGCCAGTCTGGTTGATCCATTGACCAAACACGAATGAGGCTGGCTGGAAATGCAAGTCTGATCGTACACCGACAGAGATGAGCAGCGCCAGGCTGAAGATGAAGAAGAGTCCGATGAAGCAGATTCCGACAAAGTTGTTAAAGGCTGGTAGGATGGCATCTTTCCTACAAGCGACGAGGTTGGCGACCGTGAGCAAGAGAGTTAGGGCGACATAGAGCAAAAAGTTGATCCACCCAACGCCAGCCTCTGACCAGTCCGGCACAAAGAGAACCTTCATGCTCAGAATAAAGTTGGTCATGAAGGCAACCTGCGAGGCAGAAAGCGTCCACCACCCAAACGTATTGATCCAAGCGCAGAGGTAGGACACGAAGCGACCAGAGGGCCACAGCCGAAAGATCCAATACGCCTGTCCCAACGCCGTCGGCATACTGCTGCAGAGCTCGCCCAGCGACACAGCGACGCAGATGTTGCAGAATAAAACGAGGACGAGACCCCAGAGGATGGCGACGGGACCGCCGCTGGTGATGCCGCTCGACAGCCCTTGCGCAAAGGTGGACCAGGTTCCCAAGACCGACACGGCGAGGAAGAGCATGCTCATTGTGCCGAATTTTCGCGAGAGGGCCTGGTCATGGCCGAGGTAGGCGAGATCCTGCGCATCTTGAGCGTCCTGGTCGGCCGTCTTGAAATGGTTGAGCGGTGGGTTCGATTCCGGGTCATTTTCCATGGCGTGAGAGAGGTATCCGTTTGATCGGTCCAAAGGCGAATTCGTCTCTTGGTTGTTTGATCAACTTTGGTGTTTATATTTCGCGCGGAGAGCTTTTCCAACTTGTTGTCATGGGACGCGAGAGACGTTTGCTGTTCGGAGCACGTAGTCGCTTGCGACGAGAGTTTTGGATGCCTTTTGTATACAATGCAAGGATGGGATGCAACCAAATTTCCCCCCTGGAAATGATAAGAAGGCGGATGGCTGGCAAGGTTGCAATCTGCTTGGTAGATCAATGTCGCGCGCGTTCACTCTGCTTTGCCCTGGTGGCAGCACCCGATATTCGAATCAGGATACATTGGGCCGTATCAAAAGAATGGTGTGTTGTAGATTGGCAGGGTCGAATAAGAACGCACTGCGCGTAAAGTGCATGGCATGTACATGTGTCTACCCACTACTTTACCTAGCTGTTGCGCTCCCGCTGAGCATAGTACAGGAAAGTGGTCCGGCAATCTTTTCCGTCGAAATCACGGCCCGGTCGACAAGTTACTTGAATAAGGTTTGACAGTCGTTGAGTCGTTGAAAACAATTGATCTCAAGGACTGGTCGTCTCCAAGTGTCCGTATCTGTGTGGTTTACTTTCTCCCACTATCACGAAACAAGGTTGCGTTATCTTCAGTAATTACGTACGAGTTGGACGGTTCACACTCTCAAATCGCGGGGTGAGACCCACACAACTGGTATCGGCGTGTGATTCCCAAGATGCCTGGATTGAGTTAGTGCCCCCATCAACCCGTCATGGGTAGCCCCGGCTAGATCGCCATTTACCAAGACCAACTCAAGCTAACTGGGTCTTTGAGCTGATAAGAAGCCCCTCCTTGGGCCCTTGGCCCCCTCGCCACCGGTTGGGCTTTGGAGTGAGTGGCCGGATACCGCGGGGCAAATGTAACTACTGCCCGGCATGTCATCTCTTATGTCTGCCCTGGAGGAAAGCGGAACATGGACTGTGCCTTGCGCTTGTGCATCGCGGTTTGCAATGTTCAAACACCTTCTCCGCAAGGTCACTTCTTAAGATGCTACTATGCTGATCAGGGTGGTTGTGGATAGCAGCAATCACCCCACCTACAAAGCTTGAATCAGCGCTGCGAGATGGAACGGGGTCTGGAGAAGACCAGGGCCGGCTGTTTCAATTGTTGCCCTGTCTTGTTGGCCCGGCATTGCTTGGTCCTGGTCCAGTGGACATGAGAGTTTCTGATGGACTCGATACATTAACATCGTGTAGGGACTGGCTGACCATCTTATCCCCGGATGTTGGTGGTTCGTTGCTGACAAGTAAGCCTGTTTAATGGTAATACGCAAACGCGGCCGGCCCCAAACAGGGAAGTCTCTGGACAGATCTGTCATTCCTTGAACTCCATCATGAATCCTGTAGGCACATCGGAAAGCTTACTTGCGTGAGCAGGGATGCGTTCTTCCCTCGAGCCGGCATTCATCATAGGCGCAATCCTGATCGACGGGTACTTGTACGTCTTTCTTATTGAACCACACATCAGGCTACTCCCACGGTCTGATCAAGCCAGAGTACGACGCGGGGGCAAGCTCATAAAATTTGCATGAAGTTAAGCATTTAGTAATAGATAGTCCGTAGATGAAGCCAGGGGTTGAGCCCACGGCGGAATCACCCAACTGCTTATCACGGACTGTTGAAACTTGGCTCTAGGCTGAAAGATACGAGGTAAGACATCTGGTGCTGCCGCCATCGGACTACTCGAGGAGCTTTCGATATAGACTAGACCGTGGCCTAGTTTCTTTCCTGATTGAGCCTTGCGCTCAGCCATCTTGATCGATTTGATCTGATAGACTGGTACCAGCTATGCGGCAGGATTCGGGAGCACCCTGGTTCACTGGTCCCGGTTTGCCTTTGGTTCTTTGGCGAGCTAAGGCTGGTACCTGGCACGTGGGATTACCGGGGATAATACTTTGGCCCAATTTCTTTCCTATTTCGTCCCGTCATACAACCCTCCCTTTTTGTTGGTTTGTCGGGGACTCGACTAGCCGTCGGGAAGCATCTCCACCATCATCGTACACGATGCACCGGACAAAGATATCCGGCATTGATCTGCTTTGGACCTCAACCTGTTGCAGATTACAAACTGGCAACTGATCCCCCGCACAGTGCTTTTTCCTAGCGTCCATGGCCACCGATGGAAGATAAACAAATACCGGGCCGGGCATCTCTTGTTCTCCACAATGTGGGTTACAGTCAGATAATCGGGGATTAATGGTGACATTATTCGTCCCTCGGGACCAGCAACCGCAATCGGAGGCCCTTTACTCATCAGCCATTGGCAAGTCGCGGAGGACTTATGTGAAACGAGAAACTTCTCGTGCATTGCCACGGAATGCTTCTGTGGAAACGTAACTGACGTGAAGGAACTTCCCCTTCTCTTTGCACGGCACCACATTGTCCAAGTCACACTCATACAATGGCTTCTATAGAGTTGACTGCCCCCAATGGGAGGACATACCTCCAGCCAACAGGATTATTCATCAACAACGAATGGGTGGAATCTTCTGACGGGGGCAAAATAGCCAGTGTCAATCCCACGTGAGAGATCAGGAGCCCGTGAGAAGCCCGCCAACCCCATTGCTGACCTAGTGACGCAGCAACGAACAAGAAATCATCTCCGTATACGCAGCAACGAGCAATGATGTTGACAGAGCCATTCAGGCAGCGCGGAAAGCCCTCCATCACCCAAGCTGGAGAGACTTGCCTGCGTCAGACCGCGGAAAATGCATGGCGCGCCTTGCCGGGTTAATGGAGGAACACCGTGAGACGCTGGCCACGATCGAGACGTGGGACAATGGCAAGCCGTACTCGGTATCCCTCAATGAGGATCTCACCGAGGCCATTGAGACCTTGACGTACTACAGTGGTTTTGCGGACAAGGTATTCGGCCAGGTGATTGAGACGACGTCCGAAAAGTTTGCGTACACAGTCCGTGAGCCAGTGGGAGTTTGCGGCCAAATCATCCCGTAAGAAACCACCATTTTTTTGCATCCTCATATCAAGTACTGACTCATGATAATCATCGCAGCTGGAACTATCCCCTGGCAATGGCCGCGTGGAAGCTTGGCCCCGCCTTGGCCTGCGGCAACACAATCGTCCTCAAGCCGGCGGAGCAAACACCACTGTCCATCTTGTACTTTGCCAATCTCGTAGTGGAGGCAGGGTTCCCGCCTGGTGTGATTAACATCGTCAACGGTCTTGGAGCTGTCGCAGGCGCAGCTCTTGCATCCCACATGGACGTGGATAAGATTGCCTTTACAGGATCAACCGGCACTGCGAAACAAATCATGAAGATGGCGAGTCACAACTTGAAGAACATCACGCTTGAGACGGGTGGGAAAAGCCCGTTGATCGTGTTTGATGACGCCGACCTGGACTTGGCTGTCCACTGGGCCCACGCCGGCATCATGTCGAATCAAGGCCAGGTCTGCACCGCCACATCGAGAATCCTAGTGCAGGACACCATCTACGATAAGTTCTTGGCAGCTTTCAAAAACCAGGTCATCAAGATCTCCAAGGTCGGCGACCCCTTTGAAGAAAGCACGTTCCAAGGGCCCCAGGTCACCAAGGCCCAATACGACAGAATCCTCTCCTACGTCGACATTGGCAAGAAGGAGGGCGCAAAGCTCGAGCTCGGAGGTCAACCTCACAAGCCCGGCACCCCTGGGTACTTTATTGAACCTACCGTGTTTACCGAAGTCAGTCCCCAGATGAGAATCTTCAAGGAGGAAGTGTTTGGCCCGTTTGTCGTCATCTGCCGTTTTCATTCCGAGGACGACGCCATTGCCCTGGCCAATGACTCGCACTACGGTCTTGGCAGCGCTCTGTTCTCTTCGGACCTTGCTCGTGCGCATACCGTGGCGAAGAGAATCGAGGCGGGCATGGTGTGGATCAACTCGAGCAACGATAGCGATTGGCGCATTCCTTTTGGTGGTGTCAAACAAAGCGGTATTGGGAGGGAATTGGGGGAGGCTGGTCTTGCTGCCTACTCGAATATCAAAGCGATTCATGTCAATCTTGCTAGACAGTCAAAATTGTAGCATGCGATTACTTTGGTTCAGTTTTCTAGTTTAAGATAATGCTGAATGACGACATTTTGGATACTCAAGCCGTGGATTTACTTAAATCAAATTTTGGTGAGTATAATTGAGAGAAACCTGTCCACCATGTCACTTTCTGTTCTGTCTATAAAACTGAACATGGGCCGTCAAGGAGGTCAGAACAAATCATCGCCACAGCATGGGTCACTTTTTGTTGATTGTCAGAAAAGTCTTTCTCTCAAGGGAAGTAAGTCATGTCAATCTCTAGTTTCTAAGGTTCATATGACATGTAGAAGGAAAGGTTTTACATGAGTAAGACCATCTTGGGCAAAGTGAAATCTGGAGAGGGGTATGCTCAAAATAGGCACATAATCCAGAGCATTCGCCTCTATGCTGGTTTACGGCAATCACTAGGCGGGTTTAGACGGCCGAGGAGTTGCTCAGTCTGAAAAGATTTATAATAATAAGTCGTTGCTCCTAGCTCTGGCAAATTAGGCACCTCCGTGCATTATGCATAGAAGTGGCTTCTTTGAGTTTACAGTGAAGGTTTTGTTAGATCAACGGTGCAGACGAAGCCGAAAGCCTATGACTTGACTTAAAAGTGATGCCAAATATGAATGAAGAATCGGGAATGTCTTTTGAGCCCTTTCCTTCCCGCACTACCTATTGGTGTGAGATGACTATTCTAACTATCTATACGTGTATTGGGAAATCTCATCTTTTGGAAATAAATCCATAACATAATACCCCTACAAGACATCGCTGCCAACAATATCTCCACAGAATCACTGCACAAGGGCCATCGGCTACGTACTGCCCATGTTATGTTTGGATAACTTTCCTTAAACAGCTTTAATTAAGGAAAGGCTTAGGATTCAATTTTGACGGCTTTATCGAAGTGCAAGATACACGGACCTGTTATGGTTGCGTCCTGATGTATGAATTCTATGGACCCTGCTGGCTCTCAACACGAAGGGCCCATTGTTGTTTCCAAGTGGGCATAGAGAAGGCGCGTTGAACCCTCTTAGCCAATTCCAAATGGAATTGAAAAAGTTCACGGCTTTCAATATGGAAAAGGTCTCCCGGAAAAGGTCGAAGATGAAATCCCGATGCATGTCTAGTCTCCAAGTCAAAAGTACCTCCATGTCAATATGGACTAACACTTAGAAAATCTGAATCAACCTCGACTCATATTGCAGAGAAGTTACAAGTTGGCTGAGGCTGTAGGTCCATTCTCAGGAAACCCTACTGCGAATCAACATATTTCTGTAAACCTTTTTGATATTTGTAATGCGTCAGTTCAGAGACGTCTATCACCATTTCACCAGGCGGCGGGTGAAGCGTATTTGATTCGTGCGCTTGTAGCCATTTGAAAGCGAGCACTATTGAATTGTTGCCTTGTGAGCTTGCTGTGGTAGAGTTGAGGAGCTTCAATTCCAGATCGCAGGACGGATAGATAACATTGGTTGTCAGTCGTGCTATAAGATCTGCAAGATAGTAACTCTCGTGTCAGGCCTGGTTCCCATGTAACAACACTTGACCATATGATGCTTGTCTGTTCAGGGATACTGCCATTCATTACCCCTGGGAAACCATGGATTATGAGGTGGAACTTCCCTGGACCCCCTATGCTGATTGGATACCCAGAAGGTTGACAGGGTCATCGTGTGGTTGTTGCACGTTGTAGTGGGCATCTCAGATGCTATTGGGAGTGGACTAGGTCCGAGATGATTCTGGATGTGACCTTGAGAGGCTACTGTTTCACTCAGCCTCGAAGGATTCGCATCTCTTCAATTATAAAAGCTCGTGTCTCACCCGGGCCTCTAGCTTCATTGTTCCCAGAAGCCACCCGCTGTTTAATCTACAAACCATACATTAAGAATATCTATTCTGTTCAACAAACTGACACAAAGTTCGATATGAAATACCTCACTCTTGTTTTCACCGTTTTCACCGGTCTGGCTATTGCCATGCCGCTTACATCTTCATCGGAAAAAAGGGTAAGCAACACCTGTGTGTCAAACCAGGAGGAAGCAAATCAATTTCTTTACCCCGGCTGACATGCGTTTGTTTCCTAGGGCACCTTGACTGTAAGTTGATTGCCACGTCACAAGTTTCTCATCCTTGAGCAAACGAGAACCTGACAGGACGATGCGACCCACAGAAGGATTGCGTTGGCGGCTGTGGCGTGAACAATGTCGACATTGATGCTACCAACGTAGATTCTACCTAGAAGGGCGTAAGCCAGTGTTACGGCGCTAAGCAACCGAGCCGGGTAGGGACTTACACGTGGTCGGCATCGAGACAGACTGTCACGATGTCGTGTATTCTTTTGTGCACTTGGCTGAGGGCTGGGGGTTCAGTGGCAGGGCAGCAACCAATACATGGATTCGAATGCCGGGAGCGGCGGTCAAGCCTACTCCGCCTCGCGCGCTTCTCTGGCCGAGCCCAATGTGTGCATATGGGGCGAGCTCGCCCGCTTCACTTGAACATTCCCTTTATTCCCCCCTAATCAAAGATGACAACACCGCTGTTCTCACCCACAAGGATCAACAAGCCGATGAACAGAAACCGCAAAGGAATTTGCAGCAAACATACCCCTCGCAACGGAAGGCAAAACTGTTAAATGATTTTGATTGCTCCCTCGAAACAATCAAAAAGTGCAACGTGGATTACGCGGACAAGTATTTAAGTTTGTTTGCTACGTTTTGTTGATGCTCGCGCAACATACTAGTACTGAGCTGTTCGGCTTTAAAGCTTCTATGAATTCTTGAAATCCTCTTTCTCCCACGGTCGCATTCATCAATTTTCCTCATCACTACTATCTGTGCGTCTCACAATGGCTTCCAACGTCGAGGCTGGTCCCCCGCTCAAAGTCTCATCGTCCGATGCACCTCAGGCGTCGGCAGCCTTGAATACTCCTCTCGAACCTCTTGAATCTGTTCAGAACCTGTCCCAACTACTGAAAAGAGCGGCTGAGACAGATGGTAGTCTCTGTTTCTATTCAGAAACCATTGCAGGGCCTGATTCTTCTACCATATCCTACCGTGAGCTGCTGACAGAAGCACGCATCAAGGCGAGATTGGTCAGTGATTTCATCCAGGCTCAGTCACCGGAGCAGGTGCTGTTGATTCACTTTGATTCACAGCGAGACAGTATTGTCTGGTTTTGGGCTGCTACGTTGGCAGGATTCCTGCCGTGTATGTCCCCTCCGCTGGTCAATGACATTGGGCAACGCAAAAAGCATCTGCTTCATCTCCATGGTCTGCTGAGGGAGCCAACCATACTCACAACTACGAAACTTGCGGCCGACTTCCTTGAGTTGAGTCAATTGAAGCTCAGAGCTGTCGAGGATCTTCTATCCAATGGAGTCAACGGCTCTGTGGGCCAGCTCGTGGACTATGATGCTGGACAAAAGGCGGGCGCAGAAAGCACCGCTGCGCTTATGTTGACATCGGGTAGCACAGACAACGTCAAGGCGGTTCCGCTGCGCCACCGCCAAGTTCTTGATGCCGTCAACGGCAAAAGTGCATATCACGGGACCTCATCCCGCGATATCTTCCTCAGCTGGGTCGGATTGGACCATGTGGCAAGCTTGGTCGAAGTCCATCTGCATGCAAGTATGACACCCCATCAATTACGGCGCGGCATCTCGCGGTGCGTGGACATTCAACGAGCTGAATCTTTTCAATCTTCCCAGTGAGCCTTGGAGCAAACGAGATTCATGTTCCTGCATCATCCCTGGTTCAAGATCCGATGCTCTTCATCCGGCTATTGGACGGACATAACGTTACCTACACCTTTGCGCCCAACTTTTTCCTAGCAATGGTTCTAAACACCCTGAAATCGAATGCGGGCTGCACGGCAAATCTCTCAAGTCTCAGGGCTTTGGTATCAGGCGGCGAGGCAAATCCCACGGCAACTTGCCAAGACCTCACGCGAGAGCTTCGTCGCCTCGGGTGTAGGGGCGAGGTGATACGCCCAGGATTCGGGATGACCGAGACATGCGCGGGTTCCATTTATTCCCAATATTGCCCTTCCTATGACATTGAGCGCTCGGTTGAATTCGCGAGCGTGGGATCGTGCATACCAGGGATGAAGATGCGCGTCAGGAGCCTTCATGATTCTCACGACGAAGCCCCAAGAGGCCAGACAGGCGAGCTTCACGTCACTGGAAAGGTGGTTATAAGCCAATATTACAACGACAAAAAGGCCACGAGAGAGGCTTTCACTTCGGACGGATGGTTTAGAACAGGAGACCTTGCATGGATCGATGATGCTGGAAATCTACACCTGGCGGGCCGCATCAAGGATTCCATCATTGTCAATGGCGTCAAGTGGAGTGCAGCTGAGTTGGAGAACACCCTCGATGACGAGAGAATACCTGGGGTCGCTCCATCTTTCACGATGTGTTTCCCAACCCGCGCTCCCGGATCATCTACTGAGGGCATCGCCGTCGCCTACTCCCCGCGATTCCGCGACGAGGACCTCGGCTCACGATCTGAGACGGTGAGGGCCATTACAAGGGTAATCTCATTGATCACGGGCAGGAGACCAGCACGCATAGTGCCTTTGCCTCCATCCATGCTCGAGAAGTCATCGCTCGGCAAAATCTCGCGCTCAAAGATCCGGGCTGCCCTCGAGAGTGGCCAGCTCGGACCGGTTGAGCGCGAAGACCAACGACTTCTCGACAACGACAGACAGCGCAAGTGGCGCAGCGCCAGGACTGCCAGCGAGAAGATCGTGCAGGGCATATTAGCCGAGCTCTTGAAGAAGCCCGTCATGGAAATTGGTGTGGAGACATCCATCTTCGATCACGGCGTCGACTCGATGCATCTCATCCTTCTGAAATCCAGACTTCAGGGGGCCATTGGCACCCAGATTGATATTCCCATGTCCGTCTTGCTGACTGCGTGAGTACCTAACTCTCCTTGTTACCCTTGTCATGCCCGCCCGAGGCACAGTCGCAAATCCCTGACCGTATGCAGACCAACCGTGGTGGCCATTGCATCCGCCATTGACCAGCTCGTATCACACCCAATCGTTTACGCGCCCGTTGTCCCATTGCAGCCACATGGATCCGCTACACCCTTGTTCTTTATTCATCCTGGAAGCGGAGACATCCTCGTGTTCATTGCTCTGGCAGCACACTTCCCGACCCGTCCCGTGTACGCCCTGAGGAGTCGCGGGTACAATCCCGGCGAATCCTTCTTCTCCTCCATCGAGGCAACCGCTGAGCTTTACGCGGCGGAAATCTGCAAGACACAGCCAGAGGGCCCTTATGCGATAGCAGGCTATTCTCTTGGGTCCACGCTCGCCTTTGAGGTCGGCAAGGTGCTTGAGAAGCAGGGCCGTGAAGTCAGGTTCCTCGCTAGCATCGACTACCCGCCACACATTGCGCCCTATGTGCGTGGCTTGGATTGGGTTGATGTGCTGCTGCACATTGCCTTCTTCCTGGAACTCATTGACGAAGACACCTTGAAGAAAATCACACCTCATCTGCACACGCTTGACCGCGACGAGGCGCTGTCGTACGTCCTTGAAATTGGCGATGCTGAGCGCGCCAGTGCCCTAGCCATTAACGTGGACCGCTTGGAGCTCATTTCAGATATTGCGGAAAACTTTAGAGTCAATGTCCAAACCTACGAGCCTGTCGGCAAGGTTGAGAGTCTAGACGTCTTCGTTGCAGACCCGCCATCTTATGCGGCCCGTGATCGACAGGACTGGCAAGAGAACAAGCTTGGCCTCTGGGCCGGTTTCGCGCGAACTGGGGTGGAGTTTCATGATTGCCCAGGTATTCATGCGAAAATGCTCAACAGAGAGCATGTGGCTGACTTTGCCAAGATATTCAAAGCAGCCATGAGAATGAGAGGCGTCTAGGAATCACAGCAGCAGATTGACTGAATCGGGCAGCTTTCTGGAACGGCGCAGGGAAGCATGCTGCAGATGTTGCTCTGTGAGGGAGGAACTCAGAAGAGCTCGAATCTATCCTAAACATCATGTCCGAATGATTTCTGGGAGTTTTCTAATCATGGTCACGGCGAAAGACACGAGGAATAAATGACAATGTTCTCGCTTTAACACAATTATTGATGCCCTTCTACCTTGTGTTGCCAGTTTTCTTCGGATGCAATGCCCCCCTTAATACAACTTATCGCTCAATGTACTACTTACCGTTCGCGCGTATGGGGTCGATTTGTTGGACACTACCAAGCCAGCAGCATCGTCATCCTCGTCTGCCACTCGTACCCATTCTCCTCCTACGTATGTGTGCGTCGTCAACGAGATATCATCCGTGATGCTAATGCCTGCCCGCTGAGACGATATGTCCCTGCCGCTCGTGATGTGGGTGCTGACTTGATTGCCTCCAAAACTGCTCGAATTATGCAAGTTACCTCGTTTATAGTTGGACGGGGAGTTGGATGTGGTGGTGATGCCGAGAAACCCCAGCAAAGGGCGGTAGGTAGGCAGGGACGCGGTCAAAAGGGCAACCGCAACCTCGACTACGCAGAGCAATCCGCCCGGGATCATGTCCCCTTGGACAATTCAATCAGTATGGAGTCTTCTCATTGGTTTCTTGGGCCAAGATATTGGAGAGCTTACAGCTTGGGTTCACGGTGCCTCCTACTCGCCTTGCGTAGGGCACGCGGATAGCTGCGACTATACAAGCGCTGTTTCATCGCATTAGCATGACGTACAAGTCCGAATGAACTGCTCTAGCCGATAGCTTACCTTCCACCTAGCGCAAAGTTGATCGATAGCAGGACTTTCTTCCGGGTCGACGAGTTGAGTTGCTTAACGAGGGGAAGAGGCGTGAGGAGAATGACCACGTCCAACAGAAAATTGAAGAGGCTGTTGAAGACGCTGAAATAACTGAAATTGATGCAAGTGCCTTCCACCGCCGGATTCCATAATGCTTCGAGCGGGCGGCACTGGAGGCAGCTGACTAGGATAATGGCAACTCCGTTGAGTACGTTGACGGTGCCCACGAAGTGAACCCAGTAGTGGAACTTCCTCTGGGGGAAGATGGCAAGATATAACGCGAGGATGCTCCATTTGACCAGGACACTGGAAACACCATACAGGATCGGATTGCAGATATTGAGCTACAATACGAGAATCAGCTTCGTGTCCGTTTCTGTCTTTGCGAACCTTGGGCCTCGAACGAATATCGACGTACAATAGTCAAGATGCGCATTTCTGCTGGGTCCGTCACGAGAATGATGTGTCTGCCAGCTCCATACCTAGTCGACAAGGCAAAGACTATGCAGAAGGCGATGTAGAAAAACTATGGGTTGCCGTGACTCGTAAGCGCTTTGAAACCTGTATCTTTCGGGAGGAATTACGCTACCAACGAACCAACTATCAGCCAGTCACTGAATATGGGCTTGAGGCCGACCTGGAATCTTGACCAGATGCGTAGGGCCAAGACGATGACCGAAGCAATACTACAGATGACGCAGCAAATAATGATGTCGGGAACCGTGGAGTCGCTGATGTGTGCCATCATCCAGGCGATGTCCTCATCGGTTGGAACATTCCCCATGGCTTCTGATTTATGATGGCGGGCTCATACCAGCTGAACGTGGAGTTGTAGATAACGCACAAAAAGAAGAATCATTGGTCTTATGAAGGAGACAGAAGAGGAGGGTCGACAAGATTATAGAAGGTCATATTGATTTCTTTCCGTCTCGAAATCTAGGCTTTCATCCTCGGCACGGTTGAGATTGAAGATTCGGATAGCACCTAGCCGAGGGTGACAGAGACCGGATCTATGAGCAGGAAGCCGAACCAAAGTCTGAAGCGGAACAGCTACGACCAGGAGTCAGTGGCAGGAATGGCCAAGACACTGCATGAGCATTTGCCTGTCTTACTTCGCTTAAAGATTGAACTGAGCAAGTGACTACAGGAACAGGTGAAGGTTTCTTTAGGAGAAGATGGGCATGGAATCGAGTTTAGCCAGTTTCAGGCCGCGCCAGCATTGAGGCACACCGGCTTCTTGGATTTCATCTGCAGCGGACTTCTTCATGTGGTTTCGCCTATTCTATTATACTGTTTGGGACTCTTGCAGAATGAGTGACACACATCACATCACATCGAATGATGCCTTGGAATCTGCAGCTACAGACTAGGTCCCATTGCAACGTCGTCGCAGGCCGGCCCGCTTCCCCCTTTAGCGGCCGCAGGGAAGCTAGCAGGGATTGGGCATGGGTATCGGATGAATGCTGCAGCCACGGATTGCGAGCTGTAGAAGGTCTGGTGTCGAATTGAGCTAGAATCCAGGTAGCATTTGGTGCCTTTGATAGAGTCTGGCACTTTGGCCAGATTTTGCGCATGGAACGGGGCGGCGAGGTTCACTGCGTCCTGTGGCCAGGGATCCTATACTCGTGCAACGACACGTACCTTACATGAAGCGACCTGGTAATCCATGTTACGAGCATGTCACATTCGTTCTGATCAGATCATGAAAAGCAGGGTTGATGAACTCAACAGCACTGCCTCGCCAGCCCACCCCTCAAAATCATGCTCAAAAGGTCCTCGTCGTCATATGCAGCGACGCTTTCCGGCTTCCAAGGTCTGTCTGCGTCTCATAAGTCTGTATTTGATGACCGGCCAACTGACGTGCAGCTTCAATCTCCGCCACGCCCGTCTTACTGTGTCTTCAGCAATGCGTGATGCATCATTGGATCGGCTGCTCACCGGCTGCAGGTGGAAGACGGGATAGAACTCCAACACCCTGCAGCCAAGCCAATAACGTACTCCGGATGATGCCACACTGGTGCATGTTGCCAGGTCCAAAGATCTCTTCATTCAATCCAACAACGCCTTCCAGTTCTTGTCCCTGGAGACAGCTCGTTGAAGAATGCCCTTGCATGTGTTATCAAAAGTCGCCTTTCATCATAGCAATACGCAGTTGGACCAACCTCGGATCCACAGCAACCGTAGACATGCTCTCTGATTATGTTGAGGCCTTTGTCGGAGCGCGCCAGGGGCGTCTTCAATGTAGCAGGATGGCAGGCACGTGCGATTGATTCCCCTTCATAGTCGGCATACTCCCGGGCCACAATCTTTGTTCACCATCTCGGTTCAGGTGTTGCTCAACTCACCATCGCTCTCCCAAAGATCATTCTCACGGCGGTAAAGTGTCTGCCAGCATGAGTCTTATTCTGTGGACGTTATGGAGCATAGTCGCTCTGGCGACCTTGGTAGTGTATAGCCGCACGCGGAATCCAAATCAACTTAAACTTCCGCCGGGTCCGAAGCCCCTCCCTGTGCTAGGAAACATTCGAGATTTCCCTCCTGAAGGCACGCCCGAGCATCTACACTGGCTCAAGCACAAGGATTTGTATGGGGCAATCAGCTCTGTAACGGTCATGGGCATGACGCTCGTGATCGTTCACGACAAGAAGATGGCGCATGACTTGCTAGACCAAAATGCAAGTAAGACATCAGGCCGACCTTCCATGGTCATGGCCAACAAGCTGTGCGGCTACGAATCCATCGTTCTTTGTCAAGGTTATACCCCCATGTTTCGCCGCTATCGCAAGTTTCTTCATCAGGAACTCGGTACAAAGGTCTCTGCGTCGCAGTTCCGTAACGTCCAGGAAAGCGAAGTAGGGCGACAGCTCGTGCGGTCCCTGGGGGAGCCTGAAAAGCTACTGGAACACTACAAGACGTGAGTCTGAGCAGAAGAATAGCAAAGAGAGTCAGAGCTAATTGGGGGTGTAATACTAGTACTGCTGCTGCCACCGTGCTTAAGATGGCTTACGGCTACGCCATCGAACCTCATGAATCCGACGTTTTGGTGGAGCTCATTGAGAAGATGATGACTGAATTTTCTCTCGCCGCGAGTCCGATGGCATGGCTTGTGGACATCATCCCAGCCCTCCAGTACCTCCCTGAAAGTTTCCCGGGTGCCTCTTTCAAAAAGACTGCTCGGAGATGGCGCAAATCCATCCAAGCATCGGCCTATATTCCTTACGAATTTGTTCAACATCAGCTGGCCTCACTTACCAATCGACCGTCGTACGTGTCGAAACTCTCCCACCAGCTGGCAGAGGACGAAAAAGGCGAGTTGAGCAAAGAGGATGAAAACGCCGTCATCTGGTCCGCAGCGAGCCTTTACGGTGCGGCCGCGGATACCACCGTCATCACTCTGACCACTTTTGCGCTGGCTATGCTCAAGTTTCCCGACGTCCAGCGCAAAGCCCAGGCGGAGATTGATCGTGTCATTGGATCTGATCGCCTCCCCACCTTTGAAGACCGCGAAAAGCTGCCGTATGTGGACGCCTTGGTCAAAGAGACGTCCAGATGGTGGCCGATTGTGCCCATGGGCTTCCCTCATACCACCACGGAAGAGTTTGAGTACGAGGGATATCGGATTCCCAAGGGCGCCTTCGTCCTCCCGTCCGTTTATTGGTTCCTCCACGACCCAGATGTGTACGCCGATCCTGAATTGTTCAACCCCGACCGCTTCCTCCCTCCACGCAATGAACCTGACCCTACAACGGAAGCCTTTGGATACGGCCGTCGGATCTGCCCGGGCCGGTTCTTTGCCGACTCTAGCCTCTTTCTTAACGTGGCGCAGACATTGGCGGCTTTCACGATCGGTAGGGCCTTGGATACGAATGGCAAGGAAGTGGAACTAGATGTGAAGCCGAAGCCGGGCGTTCTGACGTACCCCACTACATTTCCGTTGAGAGTCACACCGCGGAGCGAGCAGCATGTAGAGTTGATTAGGCAAGTTGAGAGGAAGTATCCATTCGAGTCTAGCGATGCCGCCCTTTTGCAAAATCCAGACGATTTCGAGGTTAGGAACTAATTGTTTGTGGTTATCAATCTTATTTCGCTAATTTTTCAAACGCATCATATTTTGATTTCAACGCTCGAGGTGACCCTATGTTTTCCAGGGTACGGAATGTGATGTAGCTCTAACCATCATGACCAGACTACAGTTTGGATGGCCGGCTACTGTCTTCAAACGATCGGAACTCGGGTAATGACGATATTCTCGACTTGGGGCCCAGTTCTCTCCTGTCGGCATTCATCAGAGTGGCTTCACTTTTCCAGGCCCACGCAGCATCCTTTTCCGGGCCATTACTCTTCCCTTGAAGGACATTGGACAAGTATTTGCCTGCGATTGGGAGGAATCTGGTTGTGATCCGTCAGTTGGACGAGCAATATCATACGGTACCCCTCTCAAGAAAGGTGAACATACTTGTAGGTGTCAAAGTTTCCGCCGACGGCAAGAAACAGGTTTTCAAGCTGTGGATGGGGATGCCGGCAGAGTAGCCAATCTTCTGTTGGGATCTTTGCATCCCAGCATATTCGCCATCGGGTTGGACTCTTCCTCTGCGCAAACTCGGGCATCATGATGTTCAGGAGCTTTTGGCTTTCATCTTTCAACTTTTGGGGCACATCGTCCTGGGCCCTTTCAGAGGGAACAGATACCGTAGTCCCTGCAGATACGGTCACTCCATTGACGAACTCGGTTTGAAGGTCATTGATCTTTAGCGTCCGGTTCTCCCGTGATGGCGGCGTCACTATGCCGCTGGATTTGTAAATGACAATCGGCATCCCGGCTTCGCACAAGTCCTCTGTCTCTTTGGGCGATAGCTCATAGTAGGCTGAAATCCTTCCAACCGCTGTGATTTGCCGTTCGATTCGGTCGCGAGCGGCGATGTGCAGCAGAGTTTCTATTGGCGCGAGCAGATGGCTTGTCCAGGCCCCTGCTGAGAGAACGATTTGGTCTGCCGTCAAGCGCCGGCCGTCTTTCATCCGCACACCCACCAGTCTCTTGCGCGAAAGATCAAACGACAACTCATCCACTTCGCCAGTAACCCTTTTCACACCGTTTCTTTCCGCCGCGGCCATCAGATTCGGAGTCGCTAGTGCAGCGTCGCACCATCCAGCTTCTGGATTGAAGAATGCCGTCCCTAGCCCGTTGGTTTCCATACCCTCGAAGGGCTTCCATCGCTTCCGGGCCTCTTGCACATTGAAGTCCTTGGTGTAATCAGAGCCTCGTTGCTGGAGTGTCCTCCGCACGGCGTCGGTGAACTGATTATCTTCTTCATCAATGGTAACGCATCCGGTCTTGCGGAAGAAATGACCGAGATTGAGATCCCAGAACCACGGATGGATGGCTTCGTTGGCGAGGTTACAGTACAGCGGCCTCACGTAGTTTGTTTGGATGATCCGATTGACATCTATAGCGGCGGCCTTGTTCGCGCCAGGGCCAGAGGGAGTCCCTCGGTCGACCACCGTTACGCGGCTGGCGTCTTGATAGGTTCGCGATAGGTGGTACGCGGTGGAAGTGCCGAATGTTCCGCCACCTACGACGAGAACGCTCGGCTCGGCCATACTGTTTGCGTCACGACTGGTTTCGGCCTCCTTGGTGGTGGAAAGGGACTTTTGAAGGTTTTAAGCATCCAACGATGACAAGGGGAGAGTTCATCGCAACTCTGCCTCGTTGGAATGCAACGTCCTTTTAACAGTCCCTTGGCCACAGTAACACATATTGGAACGCGATAATAATAGTCTCCGACTCTGCCGAAACCCCGAGAAACCCCCATGCGGGTGTTATTTTCCGTTTCGCGGGGACCCCAGAAAGTCCTCCGCACTCCAATTTTGACTTTGGGGCATGACGACGGAAAGGGCGGGGTTGGAGCACATGACTTCGGCACTCGCGTTGATGCATCTACTTGGCTTTACTGTCAGGTGGCTATGTCTCTTTGCCATGTTCTTGCACTCGATGGAGTAATTTGTAAAAACTGGAGTTGCATATCAACGTCGACAGTTGCGTTCCACGCTTTTATTAGTATATGTCAGGCCTTCAAACTAGCGCCTTTACAAATTGGCGGTTGTGGTCGGGGCTCAAGTCTGGCAGATCGTTTCAATTTCTAATTGAAAGATACTAACAAGCCTGTAAAGTTTGATGAACGTCCTGGTTCTACTCTATGTGAAATGGTTACCCTACTCACCCTGCTTCTCGAGCTGGTTATATTTTACCACATCTTGGGCTGGCATTCTCTTCCTACTGCTCTTCTTCCAGTTTATCATCGTCCCATCGTTGTGGGCGGCGATTTTAAGGTCGTGCGAAATGAAATAAACTACTCTCTTCGGAGGCTGTCACACAGAATCACTTCCTTAAATTTCCAGGCCTGAGTTCATACATCGATGGAAAGAAGTACGTAAGACTTGGCGTCATCATTCATCGATGAGTTCGCTAGACTTCACTGATGGGGTAATTAATAGTAATCTCGGAGCCCTTCCTGAATTTGATTTTTCAATGGACCAAGTCCCGAGGTTCTTCGGTCTATCATATGGGTGATATTGCAGCCGTCGGCAATGATTAAAAGTCCAGTCCACCAATTACATTTGGATCTTTCACGGCCCAGAAGCCTGATAGTCGTGGATGGAGGGCCTGGTAACTATGCCCTTGATGTGCGACTTATCGAGTTGTTTAATTTGAAATTAGACGTCAATCCATTGAGCATAAGTCTAAATGACTCCGCTCGAAGGTCCCATCCCGTCCGGGGTGGGATTCTGGCGAACGAGTGCGGCATCAGTCAAACGATCATAGCATTCTTTGCTTTGGCGGAGGTGATTGCCCGCCACAAGGTGAACAACTGTGAAAACCCGGATGCCGTTTATTTACCGTCTAATATCTTAATACCGGCGTCTATGCTCGACCAGACCTATAAGGTGTTAATTAAGAAGTTCTCGTACCTATTTAAAGTATACGTATTCTATTAGTCGCATTTTATTATGCTAAAATATAAAATAAAAAATATAATAATTAATATAAAAGAGCTTATTTAACTTTTCGAGAAGCTAGACCGGGAGGAGAAGAATCCGGAGTCGGCCGACTAATTAATCCTAATATTTTACTTAATTAATAACCGCCGCTTAGTGGTTAACAACCGTCGCGACGGAAGAGACGAGACGGACGAGGATGATGACGAGGCGGAGGATTGTGACCATAAGGGGGTCACTAAAAAGATGGACTTCGATCTTTCTGAAGCCTCGTTATTCGGCGCCTTCATTGGTTGACACATATATAGCTGACTGAAATGTGGATGTGTTGCTAGCTTTTTGGGCCAACCTCACGCAGATCACATTGTTTGCGAGCCAAGTACAGGTTGTTCTTTATCTAAACCAGAATGAACAAGAGTAATCTTCATCAGTTAGCGAACTTTAACGGGGTGACATCGAGCAACGATATTCAACTCGGTAGCATCGGAGCCTGAAGAAATATCCAGCCCATATCTTCTCGGCTCTCGGTAGTCTATTTCTTGTATCATAATGGCGGCTCATTTACAAATCTAGAAGAAATCGAATTCCAGAATCAAAAAGGCAGAGTAGATATCGGAGGCCCGGTTCTTCCCTGATCAATCTGTGAATTTCAATCTCGTTGGCATCCCTGCTCCTGCTTCAGCCGTATCATAGACCGTTTCCTCCCTGATTTGAGTCCCCGTCCCGTCGCCATCCATCATCTCTTGCTCCTTGTACTGTCGGTGTGCCTCAATTATCATCATCTTCATTGTGCGCTTTTTCTGTCGGGCTTGGCGGAGCCTAGTCGGTACGTCGCGAAAGAGTGACCTTTTCTTCTGCGATCGGAACTCCAACAGTTCGATGACCAGCTTGACTCGGTGGTATGCCCATCGGAATTCTTCGGCCTTTGGATCCAATTCTTGGGGAGGTGGTCTTTGGTGCTCCCATGGGATTGCGGGAATGGGTCTCGGCTCAAGTGGAGCGGTGTGCCCTGTCTTGGGCGTTTCGGCGGCCATTTCTGAGGGAGTTTCTCGGTCGAGTTCTGCAAAATCTACGACTGAATCAATTGACTTATCGGTTAGCTTTTCATATGGATTAAAATGCCATCGGAGCCTGGTACGCGCTGGCGATGTTCGAATCCGAGTCTCACAGTTCACGTGCCGCGGTAGTGGGGGTGGGGGGAATGCTCTTACGACGTCTAGGAGTGATTGAAAAGCGTATGCGATTGTCAATCGAGTTCAGCCGCAGTTGCAAGCTGCGAGCGGTGAGAATTAGTATACAACAAGCGATCTCAGAATAGCGTCGCCTGCCATTACTTCTGGGGATGAAAGAGCGAAGCTTGCGCCGGTCTTTGCGAACTCAGGGGGGGTGCCTCGATCTTCCCAGCGATTCTGGCTCTCAATGGACTGACACTTGTTGGTAGCAACGACAATTGTTTGCTTCCTCTTTGGGTCTGCGCCGTTGACGCCACCAACAACAAGAAATGAGACAACATGACAACCCCTGTCGCCCGGTCGGTGTTGGAGGCATCAGCGGCCGAACGCCGACTTGTCTATCAACACCGAACTGACTGTTGGTTGTCGGAATCTCCACGCGATACCCATGGGCTACATCAAAGCCAGTTTCTATTCAACCAATGGACGAACCCAGATTTCGAAAACCCGCTTCTTGCGGCCAATATCCATCATGATGTCTGGCTTAAATTGGGTGAGCCCGCTGACATGACGTCCGTACTGCGCCGCAGCAAGGGGCAGGGGTGCCCATTCATTGTGCCGAATCTTCTGTCAGTTGGCTCAAATTACCTCAAGCCGTCTGACAATACCAAGCTATTCGACATTCAGCTTGAGGAAAGGCATCCTAGTTACAGAAGTCATGATCGAAGATATCTGGGACAAGATACTTTCCGACAAGCTCTGTGACAGATCAAACCAACCTTGAACGATGGAAATCATTGAAGCGTCACCAATGCCTCAAGACCGCTGGCGTTGGATTTTTGAATAGATGATTTATGAAGTGATATCAGAAGATGACTCGAAATTGGCAGAATGAGAGAAACCAAGAGTGGGCAAGTGAAGTGAATTTGGCTGAGCTGAGATGAAGTTGATGAAACAAGGGCCGTGGGACTCTCGTCGATGGGTGCCGCAATTTGATGCTCCAAGGTGTCTTCCGCCCCGTTGCGCCAGAGTGACTAAGCACGGAGGAGACATGGTCCGCAAGAACCGAGAACCAGATCCTATGGCAGCTACGCCTCACAGTAATGAGAAGAAGGTGCAGGCGATGAGCAACTACGTCGCAGCATTCGAGGTAGGAGTAATGTCCGCCCAAGTGTATGTACTTGCCGTGGCAGAGACTTTGCCCCTCCCTCTCTGCTTCCTCTCAACTTCCTCCTCCTCCTCCTCCTCTACTTCTTCTTCCATAACCTTCGTATCGTCACGGCACAACAGTCTACCATCACCAACATTGCCGCATCTCCAGTTCATCGCTTTGACAGTTCAACAGAAGATTACACCGCAAAAGAACACCAGCATCCATCATCACTTTCCAACGGCTCCTCTCTCGAACAGCCGAGCACCCTCTCCCACAGACCATACGCTTCCACAACGAACACCGCACCTTTGCGCAACTCAGCAAAGTCCCAGCACGGTTTCTGCAGTAGTCATGGACTTGATGACCACCATAGCTGATCGTCTACTCACCGTCGTCGGAGTGCCTCGCATTGTGTGAGTTCTCTCCATCTCGTCTTCCCGGCACCCGACACCTTGCAGCTTCTATCTGACATGTCTTGCGCATCCTAGTGATAGACCGCTTGACGGGTGGTATCATGATAGCACCAGGCCAGAACTGGGCTGGCTTTCCTTATGTAAGACACAGCCCACTCTCTTTCCTTTCTTTATCGCGGCCAAGGTGTCCTGAAATGATGCATCTAGTTCCACCAACATACACGGAGCCGCAAAATGAATACGTACCGAAACAAATGCTTGCCTTTAAGCCGTCACGTTTTGGCGGTGGGGGCAAAGTGAAACTCGTACCGTACGGAACTAAACAGGAGTGGGAATACGTCAGAGTCACTGACCACAGATTCGATCCCGACGACGAGACCAGACTCCAACTTCGAACACATTAGCGAAATTCAGTTGGCGACCAGCAAGACGTCTGGGTACCGGAGTACATTGTCCAGCTTGGTGACACCAACTCTTGGACGGATCACTTTGAACTTCTGGATCGCAAAGACGTCCTTGCTTGGGATAAATCTACTACAAAGGTCATCAAAATCCGGGGCCACCACGTTAGCCAGGACAATCGACTTGTCTTTCGTGTTGTATATGAAGGCCAGGGTGACCGAAATGCTGGAAACGTTGACGAGGTGTGGATGAGAACCTACTATCCTCGGCTCGTTCGTGAGTACTGGCGTCGTTTCCGCAAGGCATCCCGCAAGGCCCGCAAAGAAGGGGAAGGTCGACGACCCCCTACCGATGAATGGTGGGACCGGGCTGCCCCAGAAATCCGACACCGGCACTGGCTCAACTTTTTGACCAACCGACCAAGAAATCTACCCAGACTACGCTTCCGGGACCGGATAGCTGGCGCTTTTGGCCGATGGGAAGATGCAGACCGTAAGTCAAACACACCTGGCCTTCTCGTGACTCGTCGTCTTTGTCCTTAGGCGGAATGCTAACGGATCCTGTGTAGCAATTCCGCCCCGGTAGCCGCCTACAGTGACCCAAACTGGTTACGCGTGCTCATTCTGCGTGTATGCACGGCTGGATTCAATTGAATGGCGAGGGACTCTTGATGATGATGGGTTGGAGGACTCTCATTGCCTATTCCCAAGCGAAAAGCATCTTTCTCGCAGCGATGATGGCGGGTTGGATGTCTCACAGTCTTGCTGGCTTCGACATGTCTAACAGTAGAAATCCGTCATAACGTCCATTGTAATATCCTTTCATTGCATTCTGGGTATCGTAGCGCTCTATTTAGTATATTTGTTTCCAAACTCTTTCCAATGACAGTGCTCCTGGTTGCATTGTGCATGGCTGGCTGGCCAGAGTGGGCGTCAGATAGATGCAGTTGAACCGACCGCGAGAAAGCAGCTCTTCCGCAGCTCGCTGCTGGCTGCGTCTTGGCTGGGCAATATGTGCTGCCGGGCTCCCTGCTTCGTTCCTCGCGAATCACTTCTCCACCCTCAATGCGCTACTTTCATCGAGGGAAGATTGCCACCGCATACAGTCTTTGGTGTAGGACGAGTGTGTCGAGCATGTGCCTTGTCCCTGGGGAGCAGAAGTCCCTCCATTCCTTTCAGTCCAGCTATTTGCAACGTGTTTGCTGCCTCCCTCCGCCATTGCTGTCATATTTGCCTGTTATAACTGACGTTGATCCTGCTGCACCATCGCCACCATGACTAGCATTGCCACTTATCAGCTGAGGCCGAGCCACGATGCACGGCAAGGAACAATACGCGCCATGGGCAGGCTACCCATCTTCCAACTTTGATTCCTGGCGTGAGATGCAAATTACTGGTTCTCCAACACGTCAGAGATTCCTTCAAAGACAGGCGCGGGTGCTGGAGGGCGCGTCTCGCCCTTAAGACTCCGGCTCAACGCGTCCATGGACATGGACGTGGCCACGGGGAATCCGAGCGAGACGGACCGCAGCTGGCGGGGCTCGAGCATACCCATTCCAATCTCGGCGGCTCCGGAGGCTGATTGCTCCGCGCCCAGGGCGAGGTCCAACCGCGACGAGGACCTTCGTAGGGGCGAGTGGCCGTGTAGATTGGGGGCCTGGGAGAATGATCTTGATGGTGGGGGGAAGAGGCGCGTGGCTAAGGCTGGTGATGAGGGCGAGGGTGACGAGTTGGAGGGGCGGGAGATGGATGAGGAGGTGGAGGAGGAGGAGGATCTGCGAGAGGGAGGGGATGGCTGTCGATTCGAGGACAGGTACTCCATCTCGAGAAGGTGGAGGAGGTCAGTGACTGTTATCCCGTCAGGGAGGTTAAAGTCCGGCCGGGGAATCCGGCGGTAGGCGGGTGGCCCCGTTCGGGGTCCGTTGGTGGAGGGCCGACGCGGTTGCGGTTGTTGATGAGATAGTGTTGGTTGTGGTGGTGGTGGAGGTTGGATGACGGCGTCCTCGTACCGACGGGGCCGTGTCGTCGGTTCGGACAGCCCGCTTATGACGACGGGGCCGCCGGCAGGCGGTGTGCGGCTGCTCTCGGGACCGGAGACTAGGTCACCATAGCCCTTGGCAGACCGGTGGATCTGAGGTCCTTCGGAGACGTAGGGGATGGTGCTGCTGCGGCGAAGATGGTCCTCTCTCGCATTGTCAAGATCTGGCTGCTGCTGCTGCTGCTGCTGCCGCTGTCTCAGTTTCAATGACGGAGCTCTCTGGAACGCCGTCTGCAGAGAGAGCCTTCCTCGACGCGACTTTGAGAGGTGACGCGGCGGTTCCCGTTCCCGTTCCCGGGCCGGCGAGTCGGGCGCGGGGGCGTGGAAGCCCGTCTCGGCGACGGCAAAGGGCTCAGCGGATGGGCTCAAGGCCTCGAACGCCGAGACGGCCTGGGACACGGGGACGTTTTGGTGGCCTGTGTGGTTCATCTCCTGGATGAGGTACTGCAGCTGGTTGTCGTCGAGGTCGGCGAGGACTTCGTACAAGGAGCCCAGGGAGGCGGAGGGTTTGTGCCGCCGGGTGCTGTGAGATGGTTTGGCAGCGGCGGCGGCGTCCATTGCGGCGCTGTGGTTGTTGTCGCCGCCGGCAGTCCGATTGTCGTGAGAGTCCATCATGGTTTGGCGACCGCCTTGTTGCTGTGGTTGCGGTCGTCGATTTAGAGTGGTGAAGGGTGGTAGTGGTGGTGGTAGTGGTTGTGTGTATCAGGCACGCTGGCTGGTATGACACTCTGAGACAGTGAGTCTCATTGCTGCTTCAGTGAAACACGACCCGACGGGTGAATGAATGTGGGTTGGTTGGTTGCGTTGCAGAACTCGCTGCGGGCCATCCACATACACACTCATACATACACTCGCGGGACTCGGGTGGGATGGAGTGATGGAGGGAGGGATGGATGGAGGGTCAGACCAGCTGCAACCAATCTCTTGGGGGGTGGCGTGAAAAGCAGACGAGAGAGATGAGACGAGGACAAAGAAACAAGTTGCAAACTGCAAAAGGGAGAAATGGGAAGTTTTCAGAGAATCAAGGTACCGCGCGTTCAAGACATGTTTCGCCACAAGTCCTTTTCTTCATGGGAACCCTTTAGGCTGGACGCAAGGGGACGCGGGACGCAAGGGGACGCAGAGTGCGGCAGCTTATGCAAAACTGAACGGTTCGTTCGGGTCATGGGCGACGAACGACAAACGACGACCGACGAACGTGACAGGGGGGAAAAGGGGCCAAATCTTAAATTTGGGCTTAGGTAATACGCTGTGGCCATCATCGTCATGTGACGGGCCCATTATTGCCCAGTCAATTCCCTGGACTTTTCCCGTTTGGGATGTGCTCAGCGTCGTATCGGCAACTTCATTTCGGTTCGCCTTATCGATAAGACAACTGATATGCAACTGATAAGGCGTGTGACACAAGACTTTCACAAGTGACTTGAGTTGCTGGGCGACTGACTGATGGTCCTCAACGTGCTTTCCAGCGTTGGATAGGAGTCAATCAGGTTATTCTTATATCTCAGTTTAGAATCATATATTCACTAGACTGACATTTCATGCTTCAATATAGGGAGCCGCATAGGAAAAGACGTTCACCGACCTCAGAGGTTGACAAATTCTTCAATCTAACAAGGTGCTCGAGTAGGAACCTTTAAGAGCAAGAGAGTCATTGTAGATACTACGTCGACTTGATGGCGGCACCGCCAACTCACGTCCAGATTGGGCTGGATGTCTATGACAACAAAATTACCTTTCAACGTCGCCAGGACCGGTTATAACCGACAACAGTCTCCAAGACTCAAACAGGCATTGACTTACGATGCGCCACCCAGAGGTGAGTCTGGTGACCAATAACCATCAATCTCCTCATAGCCACCGGCCATTGCTTTTCTAGTGATGACTCGATTTCAAAGACAAAAGATGCCATTTTGAAAACACCACAGAAAGATAGGGCCTAAAAGTCACCGCGCAAAAGAGATATTGGCCCGACGTGATTGCGCCACCAACAACAGAAAGGTATGCAATTTTGAAAAAGTCTAACCAAGCAGTACGCACCAAAAGTGTCCTTTTCTCAACGTTGCCGTGTCCCTTCAGATTCATCCATGCCTTGCCCCAGAGTTCCTCGGCCACTCATAAATGCAGCTCGGAATCCAACCCTGCACTCAGTCTGCGTCCCGAGATTTGCCATGTCGTGCTGCGTTCGCCGCGCGGCCGTACAGACTATCGCCATGACTATTGAGCCAGTGAGTGAGTGCCTTTTGCAAAGTTATTCCCATCTGTGGAGTGTACGAGTTGTCAAGGGTAGACATTCAGGTAGCTTCAACCAGTTTCATATATTACCAGCGTCCGTCGAGTCGCATTCCTCTCCCTTTCCGTGCTTCATGCCTCCTTTGTCTGTGCCAGCAGTTACCATGTCGTACTTCACCTTTCCCGTAGTCCAGCCCGCAGATGCCGCCGAGCAATGGGCGCAAACGGACTGTTCGACAGATCCCAAGCAGTATAGCAGCCGACACGTACACAGCGGTTCTGGATGGCCGCCAGGCTTGAACCACTTCACTATCGAGCCCAATATTGAGTGCCAGCAAGGTCATTATCCATCTCAGCATTATGTTACCGGACTTGAACCGACTGTGGCTGAGTTCCACGCTCACTCAATACACCAAAAGTCCGAGGAGGGTACGTGGGATACCCATCTTCAACACATTCACAACAAAAGTCACCATGAGAACGAACTCGACACGCACACTCATCAGGAACCTCAGACCACCACCTCTATCGCCGCATACCCTCTCCCACACGCTCCCCCATCAGCTCCAACCTCAACTCCCATCAACCACCACCTCGCCGCCCTCCGTCAACTCCCCCTTCAAATCAACCTACCACGGAACCTTCACCCCCCACCCCCCTCAACAGACTCCAATTACCCGCCCCGAAAACCGCACGAAACACACTCCATCCCCGCAACACCATCCTTCACCGCAGCGCAACGCAATCTCATCCTCAAGGCGTGCGAAATCACAGTCGCCATAGCAAGCGCCGGCGCCGACGGCACGTCCTCGAGCCCACAGGCAATCGATAGCGAGCTATACGCCTTTGTGGAACAGGCCTCGGTGGTGCTGAGAGAAGCTACATTGCCGAGAGCAGAGGGTGATATATGGTGTTTGGCTGATAGGGGGCGTCCTGGGAGTTGTAACGCGTATGGTGGAGATACGTGTTGGATGGGAGACGCGGGACGTGTGGTGAGCAACTAAATCACCACGAGCGAAGAAGCCTCCACCTCCCCCGTCCAAGTCCCTGGCGTTAATTCCCATCGACATGGGATGGACATGCAGCTCAGGGTGACGGCGAGGTAGGCTGATAGAACGAGACTGGACGACGTATATACGAGTTGATTACCCACATGACGCTTTCCTAGTGGACCGTATCACCAACACACGAGCAGTTTATGAACGCGTGCTGCCATTTACGACATGAACTTTTGTCATGGCAAGAGAAGATTGAGGGCTGCATTTAGTGAACAAGAGATTGACTATCTGAGCGATTGAGAAAAACGTATCTGACAAGAAAAGGCTTTCCTGGCCTCAAAAGAATTACTCTCACACAAAACTTTTCCATACGATCAACCATCTCGAAACCCAACGACGGATTAAGTCGAGATATGAAGCAAAGATGGTCGGTCAGCCAGTAGTCATCAACCATAAAAGCCATCCTCAAATCAAGTCAGGCCAGTGACCATCAAAAGCAATCAATCCTCCCCAACTTCACTTCCCAGCTCCGAATCGTTGTACTCAATTTCGTCCTCGTGTGCATCACTGTCGTCTTCTCCATTGGCGCCCATGTCATCGAACCCCAAGACGTCCACGTGCTGACCGCCGTCCTCCTTTTTGTCGTCTGGCTTGCTTTGGGTAAGGGGATGAAGTTTGTCTTGCTTATCAGTGATGACTCGGCGGAAGAACGGGTGGTCCTCTTGGAGCGTCTTGCCCTGGGCAATGAACCCCATTGGAGTAAACA
This sequence comes from Colletotrichum orchidophilum, assembly GCF_001831195.1. Lineage (NCBI taxonomy): Eukaryota > Fungi > Ascomycota > Sordariomycetes > Glomerellales > Glomerellaceae > Colletotrichum > Colletotrichum orchidophilum. The sequence goes on from NW_019173048.1 coordinate 183,389, forward strand.
CAAAGTCCTGACCCCGACGGCGAGCCGCGAGCCACTCCTGCACAAAGGACAGGGGCCGCTCAGTGAGACCGTTGGGAGCTACGTGTACCTTGTGCTTCTCTCCGACTTGCGCATCAGCCGAGTCGCTGTCCGATCCCTCTCGATCCAGGTATTCCAACAATGGCAGTGACTGATCGATGCCGAGAAACTCGCAGAGCTGGTCGTACTCGGTCCATTCAAAGTACAAGCGGCCTGCATAGAGTCCTAGCTCAATCTTCAACCAATCTGGAGCCTTCCAATCAGGGGGGAGGGAAGGGATACTAAAGAAGTTGAGGTCGCTGAAATGAAGCATCTTCCGGGCGACTGGCGCAGCGTACGTAACCAAGTTTGTCGCACAGGTCAAGGTTGGATCTCGGAGAATTGACAAGAGAATCTCGGCCTCTTCGGGTATAACAACCAAAGCGACTTCTGTTTCGCGGCTCCACAAAATCCAATTGACGTTGCGCTGTCTCTAATTGTTAGCAATGAATCTTGATGACACCAGACCGATTCACAAATTGGGCCTCCACTCACCAGGAAATTGTCGCTCGTCAAGTCAAAATTCAGCTTGACTGTGCGTTCAAACTCTGCAGTTACGTAGAGTTTCGGCTGTAAAGATCGGTCCGTGACCTTGAACTTCTTGCCTATCGCAGTCTTGGACAGAGACTCGATGGCGGGAACAACGGTGTGGGCACCGGTGGGTAGAATTCCCGTCTTGGCGAAGGACTCAATCTCTGGGTGCAGCCCAGGAAAAGTCAATGCTGGGTAATGGTGCGGCTTCTTGACTTGGCGAACCGTCTCGACCTCGAATTCCACTTCGCGTTCTTGTTCGACCTCTTGTAGAGCGGAGGCATGCACAGCTCGGCCTGTGTCTTGGAATGCCTTGCGTCTCTTGTTGAGTTCTTTAACAAAGGCCCTGATTCTCGCGTCTGACCCTGCCTGGAATTCACTATTGCCCTTGACCTTGCATTTCGGCTCGTAAAGCTTCTGAAGACTATGCTGCTCGTCCTGCTTGACCGTCGCAAGATAAATGTCCCGCTGGTACCTGTCTTTGACAAAGTTCGGATTGTCAATGGCAGCCTGCATTCGACGACAGAAATCCATGCCTTGGGAATAGTAAAGCGGTTGTAGTTGCTCAATACCATCGCAAGTATTGTCCAACAGCCAGGAGATCCTGCAAAGCGTTAGCCAGGTGACACAGTCGGGCAATAATGACTTACACATCACGGGAGTCAATAGGTGCCCCAAGTGGCTTCCGCTGAAGGTCAATAATGCTTTGGTACACTTCAGGAGGAGCGAAGAATGTCACTGATTGAGTAGTGCCTAACTGCCTCAGTCTCATGGCAGCTGTGATGATTCTCGTCAGTTCCATGGACGTTAGAAAACTCTTTGCGACCACTCCCTCTCTGCGTACCTTGAACTGTGTGGTCTTTACTTTGACCCAGTCCTAAAGTCAACGCGCCACGGGCTGAAGGAGGGAATTTTAGGTCTGTACCTCTTGTGTGAGCCTGCGCTATTGTCAGCAAAGCTACCGTGAACCATAAAACCTCTAATTTACCTCATCCAAGTACACCAAGCACTGGCTCAGGTCATCGGCGTAAGGGGAGACCAGGAGTGGTGTTTTTCTGTCATTTGGCTGGATTATCCATGGCATGTTGCTTTGGTCAAAGAATAGCGCCGCAGGAGCGTCTTGGTCTACCATCAACCATTGTTTAGCCAGAGCTTCGTTATCCATCTCCAATATCTGAGCGCCAGCATCAATCAGAATTTTGATTTTCCGATTCCTGAGCTCTCTGAGAAGGTCAGACTCGGATGCACGCGCGCCACGGGGCCCAACAACCATATGGCACTCTCGAGACCGCTTATGCAAAAGATAGGTTAGAACTTCTGCATTGGTGTGCGAAAGACCAGGAAGGTCGTCTTGCTTGATAGTTAGCGGAAGCATTGTACGATTATCGTTGGTACCGCTGAAGCCGGTTTTCAGGGCTGACGACGACGACGCAGTCTGTGCTCGTCTTGTCTGATCTCCATTTGTGAATTGACCGGCCTCATGCATGGAGAAGTGCGGGATATCCCAGCCGTTGGATTGAAGCTTAACCTTGAACTGCTTCGCATGTTGAGGAAAGACGAAATTGTTCATGAAAAAATCGTTGGTTGCAACATTGTATCTCAGAGCCTTCCATATCTCACCAAGTTGCTGGTCGTCTTCAACGTTGATCGAGTTCCAGGCTTTGAGATTCTCTGGGAAACCTGGACTGCTTTGAGTCCATTTGTCGTATTCGGATGTCGGATCATCAGACTTGAGAAGATGCTGGAGAGATAGGGTCAGCTGGGCGATGCTGATACCGTCATAGTAGAACGCGAGACAGGTGAACAAGATGGCGACGTCCGGGTGTCCCCATTCTGACTGCTCACTGGGAACCCCCTTGGCATGGTAAGGCACCGCAATGGGGTCTCGAAGAGGATGCAGTCCATACTGGACGTTCCATCTCTTCTTCAGAGTCATCATTAAGATGCGGTTGACCAAAACACCTCGAAGCAGATAAATGGTCTGCTTAACGCTGGGCCTATCCGGGCACAAATGACGGATGCGTTGCAGCGTCCCATCTCGGGGTCTCTCGTTGAGTAAGAAATCCCTAACTGCAAGGCGGTCAACAGCGTCGAGATTCTGCAAATGAAGAATGCCAGCATCGCCCCGCAGCACATCTGAAGTGAGGAGCTTGATGAGCGCCTCCTCAACGTCTGTTCGTAAGAAGAACAGCAATGGGAAGCCTCCACCAGAGCGTCGAATGACTTCAATCGAATTCGGGAAATCGTGGGTCAAGGCGTGCAGATGTCTGTCAATGAGGTGCAAGAGGTTTTGGGCCACTTGCCAACGATGGGGGTGCCCGTCGACAGTCATTTGAGAGCCAGACGGGTAGATTAGCTGCGTTCGCGCAGCGAGGGTGTAATCAGACTCGTCTAGTATGTCACGGCATCGAGTGCGTAACCATGACTGGATGTTGACCATTGGCCCAGCTTCCGGCATCTTGTCATCGACCATACGCTGCAGACCACTCAACATGAAAGATAGGTTATGCTCTGGCTGGCATACCATAATGCCCGCTTTCTTCATCATGGCTCCATGCATATTGTGGTACGCTCGTATAATGTTCTCCTTGGTAGGAGTCCGACGAGAAAATGGAATGTGTCGAACTTGTCGATCGAGAAGGCCGCCGAGACGTGCTTGGAGGAGCTGTGCCGTTTGCAACAAAAGGGCCTTGGGGACAACAACTCTCACCAGGTTCTGGCAGTTGGCCAGCGAAGCGGCCACCATGGGTATAATACAAGATGTCTTACCTATTTTTTATTAAATATCAGCATCGACCTCAAGCACAAGTGTATACGGGGGTATCGTGTAACTGACCTTGTCCCATGTTCATTTGTAGGACAGAATTGTAGCCTGAAGCCGGGGATATTGTAGCAAGGGCGACATCGACCTGATCAGGTCGAATCATCAGGTTTGCCTCAATCTCGAGAAGAAGCCAGTCGGGATGTTCGGACGGCTGCCAATTTGAGTGGCCCTTGTTTGACATCTCGTCTGCGTATCGTCCAGCATCGCCACGCATAACCGCATGATTGATACGAAGATCTCGCTGAGCGCCTGTAATGGCAAGGCCAAAGTCTAGCAATGTATCAAACACTGAATCACCGAATAAGACAGGAGTAGCTGTCGATCGGAGCTGCTCCAACAGAGTCACCGTAGTCACAGCTGGCCAAAGCTGTCCTGCCTTGAGCCAATAAACGCATTTGGCAGAAAGGCTTTCATCTGGCTTCTCAAGGGCAAGCATAATGGCCTTGAAGCGTCGTTGAGTGGACTGAAGCGACAGAGAGACTTCTCGGGATACGAAGTCCGCCGACGTATTGCCTTTGGTGTCTTTGGAGTTCCCCCGGGCAACGAAAGCATCCAAGCTCTTCCGCAGATCCTCCGCGTATTTCTGGCGGACCATCGACTTGGAGTTGCAGAGGTTCGACACAATCTTTCTCAGCTCAGCGCTAGCATCGGTCGAAGGAATCAGCGTCATTTTCGCGGGCATCCAGCTTGGTGCTAAAACGTTTGTTCCTGAACTCCGCATCGTAGATGTGGGAAGTTTGATTGGCTGATGAATATGAGCTGGATGGCGGAAGTGATTCGAAGACCGGCCGGAGTTTGAGTGAGTCGTAGAAACATTGAGCTCTGCTTCCGAGTTCGGCGTTGTACCGCTGCCCAGACTTGGAAATGTCTTCTTCAATAAAGTAGACCGCAACAAAGGAATCTCACCGCCGCGCAGCCGGTCCCCAAAACTCTCCTCTGATCCAATGAAGCATGGGGCCTCGTAATCTGTATCAGCTTTGCGTCGGTCCAGAATAAACTGAACAGTACTCAAGTGTGCGCAGAGGTCCATATTCTGATAAAGACGCTTCCATTCCACTCGAACGACTGCTAAAGCAGCTTCAATGTCGATTAGTAAAGATTTGGACAAATCTGCAACAACCGGCTCGATGCAAGGCCACTGTGCCAGGAGGAACTTTGCCAAGAACCTGCAATCATCCTCGGCTTTTGAATCCCAGGCTGCTTTCTCGCCTCTCATCCGTCGCAGCTGTTTGGAACTCGCAAAGCTTTGCAGGGGGTCGTCGTCGTTCTTGGGGGCTGGGGTCTTAAACGCTCCAATTACTCCCATCAGTACATCAAGCTGAGGGATTTGATTCGGCTGAAACTTGTGATATTCGACCCAAGGAGGTAGCTCGACGGCTCTTAGCTCCTCAAAGATTGCAAACGCTGCCAGAGTCTTGACAAGTCTCAAGTCAGCTTTCGAGCCGTATGCCATGGGCGCCAGCATGAACATTAACACAAAGGGGTTTTGTTGTTCCCGGCAAGACTTCACCAAAGCGCCCCAGTTCGATGCAAGGTCTATGCTCAGGCGGTCGTTCAACGAATTCTTGTCGCAGATATCTTGGAAACCACCGATCAATTTGTTTTGGGAAAGCAGCTGTGCCAGATACTGCGTCGTTTTCTTCTTTTCCGGCCAAGTTCGGAGAAAGTTCACAATATCCAGAACTTGTAAGTGGCGCTGATTAGAAGATGCTGGGATATCGCGCGACAAATACTCGCAGTCGCTGGCATTTGAAATGCTTGTGCTGTTACCAAAAGAACGCTCACGGATCTGCCTGCGAAGCCTGGCCCGATCAAGCAGGTGAACGTCGCCTGTGGGTGGCAGTACACCAACATCGACATCCATGAGCGCAAACGTTTGCAGCTCCGCGGAGATTGACAGAATCTCTTCCACCAGAGGCCTGAAGTTCTCGTGCTGTAAACCTTCGGTCAAGCTCTTGTCCCAGTGATCTGTCTTCATTGCCTTGAGATCCACCGGATAATACTCATGCCGTGGAGTGAGCTGCGCGATCTTGACAAGTATTCTGATTGGCCCACCATTGAGGGGAGACCAGGGTTGACAAATTCCAGAGGATAGCCATTGTAAAGCCTCTTCGGTGCCAGTTCGTCCAGTGAGGGGGTCCGGGAACGCTGAAGACGTATATGCGTGCAGCTGTGCTTTCATGTAAAGCAGCATAGGCTCTGGTGCTGATTCGATGCGTCCCAAGTGTTTGTTGATGACAAACTTTCCATATTCTCCGTTGGGCTGTACACTCACCAGCATGCTGTCCCCGTTCCGTATTGCTTCCATTGGCCCCAAGGGGGCCAAGATGCTCCTCTGCTGCGGATCACGTGGGTTCCGGAGCACCAGCTTGCTTTCAAGGCCGTACCACGTCCCTGCATCTTGGTCCGAATCAATCTCAGAGCCCAACTGAGGTGACTCGAGCAGGTGGTGGGCGTTGACGTAGAATAGTAGCTGCAGTCGGCGGATCTCCACTGTTACATGTCCCTTGGGTGGCTGCCACACAAGAAGGTGCCCTAGTGTCTCAAAGCCATGGAAGATGCGAGCGACGCGTTTGAACAATGCGCTGTGAGTGTCCACAAGTCGGGCACCATTGAGCGAACAGCTGCGATGATGGACATCGAGCGTCCAGTTGTGATGACTGATGTTCCATTTGTCAGCGTTTGGGGTGATGAGCACCTTTCCACTGCGAATATCCCTTTTGAAAAGTCAGCCCAAGTGACAAGTTGCTTCTTTTTCGACACTCACAGCCAATGAACACAATCATTCACAAGAGGACCGGGAAGATCCCATGAGTCCCGCGACTGGAAAATGCTCCTGTCTATGAATTGCAGATACTGCTGTGCCTTGGTAGCTCGAATGATGATGGAACGGCCTTCGTACCCAACGTCAACACGGTATCCATTATGCTTGACATTCAGTGCTAAGTATCTAGTTAGTCACATCATCCACACAGTTCTTGCAGGGTGGGGCCTACTGTAGTCCATGCCAGGCATGTCCGAAGGAAACGTGAGGAGAGCCTGCTCACCAAACAGTTCGGTCAGAGTTTTCTCGTGTTCAGGCGGTTTGGGAAGTTTCTGTGAAAAATTTAGTCTGGTCCAGTGCCACATGTCCGAGGAAATTGTACTCACTCCGAGGGGGTGATTATCAACGAGAAGCAACCCAGTGCAGGTATTGTACCGAACCTTCTGTATGCGCTCATCCCAACCATCGTGACCGCGAATCTCACAGGTGACCCATTCTTTTTCAAGCTGAAGAGACGAAATTGTACGAGGATGACCATCGGCTTCGGGCCATACCATCATAATCGCGATTCTGAAGAAATCGGGTGAAGACATCACAGACTTGCGCACCGTTGATGACAGGCGGTATGAAAGCTTCATGTCTGAGACAACAGCGTGTTGGAGGACCTGAGGCAGTGCGCCAACGTCAACAACCAAATGGTCCTGGACAGTGATGCAACACTCGATGTATGTTTGCAGTAAGAAGCGATCAAAATTCTCAAACCGGCTGTCATGGATGATGTAAGTACGCTTGCAGAGAATCGCAGCCCAAAGAGCGTACTGTTGGCACCTGCGGGCTTTATCAACATCGCTTTCTCGGGACGCTTCGTATCGAAGCATCTTAACCCAGGTTATGCAGATCCCACGTGCTCGAATAATGGTCGAATGTGTTTTGTGTTGTTCGGGGCTTGTAGCAGCCGTTAGGGCGTGGATCCGAAGTAGAAATGTTATCAAGGTGTCCATTTGATACGTCTCGCGCCAATTTGCCTGTACACTTTCGAGCCTCATCTGCACCTGCTCTAGAAGCCTATCACAGAACGACTTATTCCGAAAAATATTGTGAGTGGTGCGAAGAACGTCGCCGCGTTTGCCTTGCGGGCCGCTTTGGAGGATGAGGTGGGTCACTAGAAGCATGGTGGCTTCGCTTGAAAAGTTCAAATTTGTGGAAGCCAGCTCCGTGAGCAAAACAATCCAGCGCTGAGCTTTCCCAGTCATGAGCGTCTGCATGGCAAGGTATTCATGGTTGTTGATCCCCGCAGGGCAGCTTGACTGGCTTGCAACGACTTCGTACGATGATGGGCCTGGACCGCTCAGAGCGGAAGCCTTGGTCTCCATGAGCTCGCTCCACGGAGAATTCTTGGGCAAGACCAAAGCCACGTGGTGGTTGAATGAAGGCTGAAATCTCTGTCGGCTGGGCCATGTTGAAGTCGACTCATCAAAGTAACCGAGCTTTAAAGCGTTTGGACGACAAACACCATATCGACCTCCTTCCCATTCGACCGGAAACGGCACAGCAGTGTAATGAGTGACGTGAACTATGCGCTAACGGTTAGATTATGCTGCCATGCTGACCAGGCAAAGAGGGCGGGACGTGCAATTATTGGGATGGAGATACAGACGGGAGTACTGAAGGACTGAAGACGGGATTGGGACTTACAAGGCTTGGTAGTGGAGGCTAAGCCAAGCTTATGACGGCTCAGTCTCCCGAAAGGCTTCAGCTGAAGATAGTCTCTGAGTAGACACCGCGGTTGAATATCTTTGCCATCGAAGTGGGTGGCGAGCTGTCGAAGAAGCCACCATGTCGTGTCTCGATATACCGCGAACTCCCTCGGGCAAGCTAATTCGAAGATGACCGCACGTGTGATGACAGGGTCACTGGGAAGAGGAGCTTCGAATATGCTGATGCGCATGCTTTGGGCTTTCTGCATCATGAAGCATCTCGCACAATTGGGGTCATGGTTTTCCCGTCCCAGAAGGTTGTGCTCGTCGAACAGATATGTGCAGGCGCTCGTGTCAATACGGCTGATCAAGTTGTCATATTCGCTGCTCTTTCTCTTCCATTCCTTCTTCTTGTGATCGCGCATATCGTCAGCCACCTTGATGATATCACGGTGCAGCTCTCTCAAGTCGGGACCATCGCTTGACTCCGTGTAGTACCGCTCAGCGAAGCAGCCGGGAGCTGGGTCTTCAAAGATGTTGCGGTGACTGGGACGAACTTTCCGAATGCGCGCAGAAAGGAGGTTCTGAAGGATATTGAGGCGTCTCATGTCCGAAAGCTGAGGCAGGAGGAGAACGTCAAGCATTTGCGGTTCAAACATGGGATGAAAGTCCATTAGTAAAGGGAAAGCGTCACATGCGATCGAGTCCATCTTCATCCACAGCTCCATAACTGTCAATAGCATCTGGCTCTTCTGTCCGGCATTGCCTGCGTATAGAGGAAGTGCTGCGTTGACATAGTCAAAGATTTGTCGAGAAACCTGCGAACAGGTATCCTTGGTCGATACACGGAGCTCTATCTCTGTCTCGGTCAGCTTATGATAGCGCTGGGCGTATCGATTGAGATGATCTTTGGCTGCCTCAGCTGGGCCTTCGTTTATGATTTCCCGGTATCGTTTGATGGCACGTGGGGCTCTGTTACTCGAGATGACGTTCTTGAGGTAGCCATAGCTGACCTTGAGAGTGAGTCGCATATCCGCGTCGGCGGCTTTCCGTGGAAGATCGGGTATGTGTTTCGTCTGATTCTTCCTTGTCTGATTAATGGCGCGCTGAAGCAGATCAGAACAGTTGCCGATGGTTGCTTTGAAGGAAGGATTGAGAGAATCGAAAAGAAAGTCGTATCGCGAGGTGGTGGCCAAATCTTGGGAGCGGCTTTTATCGAGTTCGAGCTTGACGAGCCGGCGGCAAATTTTCTTTCTGAGAAAGTGGATGTTTTCCGTGGCGGCGTGGAAGTTGATTGCTGCACTGAGAAATGCCAATAGCAAGATGCAGATGAAGAACTTGTACTCAAGACGGCCCTGCTCGGGTTTCAAGGACAAGCAGAGCTGCCTCTCAATGCTGACGCGAAGGACGAGGTAGTAAGGTAATCTGCGCCAAGGCTTTTTGGCGTGGTCCCAGCAGACGTCGTCGTGAACGCGCTTCCTGAGAAGGACTGGTGCGATGCGTCGGCCATTTTCCTCGAGGATGGCCATGAGTAGAGAAGTGATGATGGAGGGGTCACCTGTGTTGCGGTACTCAAAAACAGTAGTGCCAGCCTTGAAGGCGTGGGCAGCAAAATCCTTTACGGTTTCCAACGACGCCTGCTCGATGAAGGTGGCCAGACTTGATTGGAAGTGGTCGTCGGCAAAGGTCGTGTACGGAATAGCAACCGCGATGCCGGGGAAATTCCAGAGGAGGGCGCTCTTGGTGGCCAAGACATTTTCATTCTTGGCGGACGCCTCGAAGGCCTCGAAGACGACACTGTCGTTGAAGATGGGACTAGAGAAGAAGGTTATTAGTGGAACATGGACTGACTGGGATTTTCAGCTTTTCGGAATGGTGCTAAAACTTACTCTTGTGCTCGGCGAATGATGAGGCCAGCATTCTGGTTCTCAATATGCAGAACGATACAACCAGCGGGGCCCAAGCCACGTAGCTCGCGGAGAAGGCTTGCTTTATCGATTCGCCCAGCTGCGTGAAGATGCTGGCAGGCAAGGAGGGTCTTGCGGATTGATATCCAGATATCGCGGCACTCGTCGATGTTGCCAGGCAATTCGCTCATGACCTTGGCAGCGGCTGCCATGCGCTGGACGAGGTCGGACTCGATCAGCTGGATTTGTTTCTCGGGGTCCCGTTGCTGTGGGAGTCTGGCGGGCATCGCCAAGTGGTGGAAAAGCGCACCATGGACGGCTGCTGGAGATTCCAGCGAGGGGTCCATGGTGGCCGGCTTCTTTCTGAGAGACGCGCAAATTGCAAGGAAGTAGTGATTTTGCCTGAATTCGATGAGGCTTTTGCCAAAGTTGTGATATGTGGTATTGGGAGAAAAAGGTGAAGGAGATGTGACGAGGGAGAGAAAAAAAGATCAAAAGGCGAGATGGGCGTCACCGAGACGAGGAAGGAACGGCGTGTTGATGCGGATGAAGGAAAGGTGGGTCTCCAAGTTTGAGACCGGAGGCAATGAGAAGGCGCGATGGAAAGTGCAATGGGAAGGTGCAAGTGGCAATCAACTATGAAAGAGGCAGTAGCGGACCTTCCAGTGCCCTCCCGTCGACTGGCTTCGGCCCTGAGGTAGTTCCCATCGGGTAGCTGCAGCCTCCCGTCCGCCCGAGGTCAAAATTTCCTCGATTTCCTCGAGCTTCCAACAAAAACCACGCTGGTGCACTTGGCACAAGGTGTCTAAGATAAGACTAGAACGGCGGAAGAATGTTAAACGCAGCCATATTTGAGTACTAATACGGACGGGCCAACGGGGAGGTAAGCTGTAGATAAGTATGCTGAAATCAAGGAATTGGGAAGTCACGTGAAAGACCAGGGCATTCTCAAAGCGTAGCCAACGTGATGACGAAAGAGGCTATACAACAGAGACCAGTCATCAATATCAATTTTACACCATCCTGAGGGTACATAGTACAGTTGACTCAGGAGAAGGCAGATGTCAGTTAGATATTCCATTGGTCTGAACTTCAGGACGTGGACTGCCCGAGGCCAGCCTAGGCACCTCGAGCTGTCACCTGTGACTATGACATCGTAACACGCCTGCTAATCATATTCAACTTCGCTCTATGATCATCCAAGTGGGTTCCTGGTTGATCATAGAAGAGGCCCCTCTCTAATCGACTAGATCAAGATGGGTTTGACGCGTTCGAGGCGTGCTGAAGATGTTCTAGTCATGTATTTCGCAGTCCGCATCAAGGTGGCCATATATCAAGGCAATCAGATGAAAGAATCAAGAATCCGAAGCAAGACCCGAATCCATTTAAGCTCGAAAGCTGAGTGGCTTGGTTCGATAAATCTCAGTGGAGGTTTCATACGGAGTTGATTGTGTTGTGAGATGAAGTTGCACTGGTCGAGAAACACAAGTGGCTTGGGCTCGATTATATAATCAATCCTTGACAACTATGCGACGCCACAGAAGCAATCGCCACAACAGCCACAACAGCCACAGAAGCCACACTCTGAATGACTACGGTCAGCCAGCCACATTATCGCCACGTGGTTTCAAAAGCCTGTTGCCTTTGGCTTGTATTAACCTTTCGTTACGGATATGGTCAGTCACAGTTCTCATCTTGAAGTTCTCTAAGTAAAGGGTTAATTGGCTCTCAACCTCTCTATTCCCCAGCGAGTTTCTTATTTCAGAGAACCACATCTGCGGCTAAGCAATTGAGCCTAATCTTCTCTGCATCATTTTTTTGTCTTCTTTGCAAAGCCTGTTCTCATACCCAACCGGGAGCCATGAGTGCGATTCGTCGTCTTTGAAGGGGAGGAAACACCTGAAAATCTAAACAGAATGCCCACGGTACTTCAAATTACCTTGATAAACAAAATCTAAGAAAAGAAATTGCAGAGAGATTCCCATCTGAAGATATTCGACAACTACAATGCTGGATCGCAGAATAATCAATCGTTCTTGCCAGCACGTGGTGACATCAGACCTTTCATTGGGAGTAAAACAATTGCAAAAACGTTTTGATAAACAAGAGCTATGTTCCAGGGTTCGAACCAGGGTTAACGTCAGTATCAGTGATTAATTGACGTGCAGCGCCAACACCATCTGCGTGGGGAATTGCGTGATTACAGATTCTCACTCTTGTTACCTCAAAATTATACCCGATCTCTCCAGCTAGCAGCCTCTAGTTGGTCGATCCATCTTATCAAGCTTCGGAGCAAACTTCGGCAGTCCAAAGGTGGAGCCAATCATTGCGGTTAATGCCAGCCGTGCTTGTCTGCGTCCACCTTTGATCCCACGTCGTACCGGGGATTTAAAGCTCGGTGTGTTGAAGCGACATGTTGCACCCACTTTCACAATTGCGTGCTGAATCCTGCTATCTCAACTCGTCTGCAAGTCGGATGCAAACTCTGAAATTCCGCATTCCTTATGGAGCCTGACGTGCTTGAATGTCTTGGATTCTTGGTGGTGCACGGAAATGATAAACTCGGCCTGCTGCTGCAAACCAGGTCTGTTGGCTGCTCGGTGCCTCGCCGGGAGCGATCTTGATCTTTGTCTCTGATACTCAACTTCCTGAATCGGATATTCATCATGGCTCTCGCTCGATTGGGCCAGATTTACCGGTCATGTCTCTTCCAGATCATCATTGTTGGAATTGTGGCATTTTGTGAGCCGGGAATCTGGACGGCGCTCAACAATCTCGGCGCAGGAGGAAACGCATCCGTAAGTCTCGTCAGACTTGAAAAACTCCCCGCTCTTTATGCTAAGACAGTTTTTCCAATAGCCTCTTTTGAACAATGCCGCCAACTCTCTCACCTACGGGCTCATGTCTGTGGGCTGTTTCATAGCGGGAGGCGTAACGAACAAGATTACGGCCAAGTGGACCCTGTTCATCGGCGCAGCATTCTACACTCCCTACGCAGCAGGGCTTTACTGCAACAATCGCTATGGTAACGAGTGGTTCCTATTGCTTGGTGCCGGACTTTGCGGTATTGGAGCATCGCTGTTGTGGGCGAGTGAGGCAGCCATCGCCGTTGGGTACCCCGAGGCGGAGAAAAGAGGCCGGTACGTTGTCCATCCGCAGAGGCAGAGTATGACCTTGACATTGACTGACACATACCTTGCTCAGTTATGTTGGGATCTGGATGGGAATTCGGCAAATGGGACCCCTCGTCGGCGGCGCAATCTCCCTGGCACTCAACATCAAGACGGCTGAGAAGGGCAAAGTCACCTACACGACCTATCTAGGCCTGGTTGCCATCTCCTCGCTGGGAGCACCGGCTGCTTTGCTCCTATCGCAGCCTCAGAAAGTCATCAGAACCGACGGCACAAAGATTCCCTACATGAAGCAGACCAACTTTGCCATCGAAGCCCGCGCCATTTGGAAGCAGTTGAGGAACAAGTATATGCTGCTGCTCATCCCCGTTTTCCTGGCAGGTCAATTCGGCACGACTTACCAAGGGAATTATCTCACGAGTACGTCTCATATTCAGCAGTCTGTTTTTCTCAATACGCGTTAGCTAATTCTCATTTGAAAGCGTACTTCACCGTCCGATCTAGAGCTTTGGCGTCATTTCTCACAGCCATCGTCGGAGCAGCCGCCAACATCACCACCGGTGCCATCCTGGACATCAAGCGCTTTGAGCGCTCCGCCAAATCCAAGGTCGTCTACATCATTATCCTAGTCTTCATCACCGCTGCCTGGATTTGGAATGCCATCATCGAGACACGTCTTTCCCGCATGGCCGAACCGCCCTCATTCGACCTGGGCGATGGCCCGTTCTTCAACTCTGCCTTCACGGTTTACATGTTCTTCAAGTTCTTTTACGAAGTGCTGCAGACGTACATCTACTGGTTGATGGCTGAGATCAAGGGCGCGCAGGGTGATGGGGACATTGCGCGAACGACGGGCATTTTACGATCGTGGGAGTCGATTGGGAGCACGATTGCGTATGCTGTGGGCGCGACTCACTGGCCGAACAAGAACCAGATGATTTTGGGATTCTCGCTGTGGGCCGTCACGATTCCTTTCACTCTGCTTGCAGTTTTTGGCAACTGGAACCAGGGCGGGGAGGAGGAAACGTTGGAGAACTCGGATGAGACGGAGAGTGACGTTGGTGTTGAGAGGGTTGCGGTTCGGGGTAAGGGGGAGCAAGTTTGAGGACACACTGCTTGCTTTCATGAAGTTATGACATGTTCACTCGCCGAGGAGAACTACGATCAAAAATAGAGTCACAAGCCCTAAATACTTGATTAGATATCGGCTGGGAGGCTCAAAGCATTCTACCCAACCACGTCTTCACAACTCATAGACTAGTATCCGCCGAATGAGAGCAAGACTGATGAACTATCTTGCTCAATGAATCCCATGGCACATGAAAATGCCCGCCAATCACTCCGAAATCGCCACATCACAAGGCCATCCCGCTACGTAACAATTGAATGCAGCGGACTTATCATGGAAGAATGTTCAAAGTATCAATTTCACCCAATAAACCAAGGGGGTCTAAAATGAACGCTACCAATATCCAACGCCAAAATCTGAAATGCTCCAGTCTCGCCATGAACCATTGCCTCCAGTCCTCGGGTCTCGCACCAACTCCACACTCAGAACGCAATCGCCTCATCAAGACACATTTTCTTGTTATCATCCATCCTGCCCTTGCCCCTGCTACAGCAGTCGATCGCGGCGCAAAGCTGTGAATCGCTCTGGCTCGCCGTAGCCGTCTTGGGCACCTGCTGCTGCGCCGGCCAGATCTCGCTGCCGGACTGTTGCTCCTTCTTCCAGTGCTCGGTGACGATCTCGCGCACCGTCTTCTGGAAGAAGAGGGGGCCCTTTTCCAATTCCGGGTGGAGCTCGCCGTTGACAAAGATGCCGGCGTTGATGTTCTTCTGGGCGTTGGCGCAGAGGTACTTGTCCTCGGACATGATGCGCTTGTACATGTCACTGATGACGTTAAAGTCCTCATCGCTGGAGTTCTTGTTGCGGTAGACCTCGTAGCGCATTTGGGACTTTGAGGGGCCGTCAGGAACGAAGCGTTGAATGAAGAAGAAGTGTGGTCTGAAGAGAATGTTAGTTACGTTATGATTCCTAGAACAGCGTATAGAGTGGTGCAAGACGTACGAGACGTTCATGGAGGCGTTGGGCCAGAAGTAGGTAGCAGCGACGCGGAAGCCCTTTGCAATCTGCTCCGGGGTGGGCTGGCCAAAGTGCTGGATGTATGCGTTTTGAGTGTTGACAAAGTAGGAGTTGAGGTCGGCGATGGAGGGAATATCAGGGTGAGCAGTCGGGCAGTGGTAGCACTCGTTGTAGTTGTCGGCGAGAATCTTCCAGTTCCACTCGCCCTCCATCTCCCAGTGGTGGTCAAATACGTAGTCCTCAAAGTTGTAGTGCTCAAATCTCTCCTGCTCATCGATACCGAGGAAGTCGTCATTCCATGCAATCTCAGGCTTATCGGCGGCGTCCAGGTTGACCCAGATGAAGCCATTGCAGTCGACGTGGACATGGATAGGGAAAAGATTGTTTTGAGACTTATCGAAACCCGCCAGCTCCTGATAACCGGGTGCCTTGGCCAGATTGCCGGCCAGGCCATAGGACCAGCCGTGATACTTGCAGGAGAAGACATAGCTGTTTCCCTCTTCCTTGGTTACTACCGGGAATGCGCGGTGGCGGCAGATGTTGTGCATGGCGTTGATGGATCCCTTTCGGTCTTGGACAATGATGAATTGGTAGCCGGCAACATCGTAGCGAACCCAGTCACCAGGGTTGGGGATTCTAGCCTTGTGTGTGGTGAGGAGCCATTTTCTGGAGAAGATGGCACGGCGCTCCAGCTCATACATCTCCTGAGATGTATACCATGAGGCAGGGAGGGCTCTCACAGGGGTCTTTTCATCCTGAGCAGCAGGCTTGGAGCCGCCGCCGAGGCCAAAGTAGTTCTTGAAAAGTGACATTGCTATAACCCGCAAATCTGTGTAAGACGATAGCTCGATGAAAACGATGAGAGCTGGGGAATTGGAGCTGATGCTCGGTAGTTGTAATCTGATGATTGTGGTCTGATTTGGGTTATCTAGAACTCTATAATCCGAGATGGTAGTCCTTCTATATAGTCATGATAAGCCCCTGCCGTGCCCGTCGACTCAGTCCGTGTTTCGCCCTTGCCTATCTCTTGAACTGGAAACCATCGTTTGGGCCGGCCGGTGCTCGACGTCGCACACCGAACGCCTCTCACAATTCCGGACACACGTAGCCATCAGGTGGCTGTTGATGCGGTTGTGAAGACCGATCACATGACCGGCAAACACCTCCCACGCGGACCGATTGGCGTTCCAAACACCATGGGGTGGAATATACGGACCGAGCCGCGCTATGATGGCAGAGGTCCTGGACAAGCTGGGGTCCTTGGGGGCAGTGGAGATAAGATTCATCGTGGTGCGTTGCTTGATGCAGCGTCCACCCCCAGGAGTCTAGACTTTCCACCATACGAGATACCCGTGTTTTGAGCTAGACACCCTCCTATGAAGATCCGGTCCATCTATACACAGTCACTTAAGGTTGCTCATCCCTGCTTATCACAACTCTGACCAGCTATCCCCCCAAAAGCTCCCCCGGCCAGTGGAGCGAATATCTGCCACATATCGGCCACTAACGAGTATCGTTTCCCAATCTGGAAACTTTTCACTGTGCATTCTTCATTGGGTACCTAGTACCCCCCAGTCCCCGCCTCGTGAACGCCCAGGCGGGTTTTGACTCCATTGGCATCCGATGGTTACACGTCGTTTCCAGCCCGCTGCTCTTCAGTGTTGCCAGCGAAACGTAATGTCTTGAGCTCCGTTGGCGTCAACGCAGCCTCACTGTGTTCGTCCCATTCGCTGCACATTGCACACCCCTCTCCTACCATGTCTGGCGGCTCGGCGTACGTGACGCCGTCGGTGGACTAGGCCGGATACCCTTCGTGCGTTGGCCGCCATGCATGCACTAGACTGCTGATCCGCGTGGTAGGGTGCAGCTGTCAACGAGTCAATGACCATGTCAAGTCAAACCATACATGCACACCGAGGATTTCCGTATCTATCGTGATGGTGGCGTTGACCGTATCGGCTGTGTATGGAGAAGACAAACAAGTCAGGGAAGACTCTGGTAAGGATTGTTGCCCTGTTTACGCTAGGTTCCAGGGTCTTATCGTGATTCATCCGGGGGCATCCCTGGTGTTTGCTCTCGGTTGTGGAATACCAGTATCCAACCCAAGCAGCTCAAAGGGTCAGCCAATGCCCACGTTCCGTCTTTGACCTACAAGATAAACCTGCATTGCATTGATTCTAATCAACAGAGCCAAGATCACGATCTGGTGATGCTTGAGTTCTGGAAGATAGAGACACACAGAGCAGGCCGGTCCCCCGGACGGCCGGAATCGTCACGTGATCGGCTTTCGGAGTCGAAGCCGACATCGGGACCCCTTCGGCGCTTGGTGGCGGGGAGTTCACACGGGTCACCGATAAGTAAACTGTCTGCTCGCTCCGTGAAGGCGACGATGCAAAGTATTCAGGGTAGCATTTGACGTGTTTGTTTCCGTCTCTCTTTGCCGTCTTGGAAACTTGTATAGTTGAAAGAGTTGAGAGATCTCTACTCTGCGTGGCTGCAAAGAATCCCCCTTTTGACCAAGTTCCTCCCCCC